>NC_089215.1:22764088-22844088 GCF_963930695.1 Labrus bergylta | reverse complement strand
CCCTCTGCCTCTCTCACCCATACACTAACTCACCCTATATTCTGTCTTACCAACACTTTCTCATTGAAGAGCTTTCATTTTTTTTACATTTTGCAACTCAATGTATTCAACCCTCACTTCCAAAAATACAACATTCATAGTTTTCCCCTCTAATTTTTTTTAAATATGCTCACTGACCCCACTTATGTTATTTTTCTTTTCTTCTCCTCTTTTTTTTAGCCACCCAAAATCTCCATAGCTTTCAGTCCTAATTCTTCAAGGTTTTCTGAAGTGTACAGCTCTTCTATGCCCCCCCCCCCCCCCCCCCCCCTGCTCCCTTTTAATGCCCCTCCAGCCTTCATACTGAACGCTTGTCTGGAGGGAAGCTATAGGGACTCTTGCATGAATAGTCTGAGACTGTCGGAGAGAGACAGAGGGGGTCGAAAGAGACAGTTCATCAGAGGAGAAAAGACAGGTGTCTCCAAAAGAGACCGTTCATTAAAATCAAACCTAAACTAAACTTAACTCATATAGTGCACATATATTCTGCAGCAACATAAAAAAATAAACATTCTTCATACCGGTTCATGGGAGAATTCAAGTCGAAAAACACATAAAACCTGACTGAGCATGAACTAAACATTCATGGGAACCTCATGCTCACTTTTCCATTGTATGCACATTTGTTTCTCATGATCCTGCACAACTTTCCCCATCACACCCGATTCCTCTCCCACATTCCTCCCCCTCATCGTCACCTCTTCTTCCTCGTTCCCCCTCTCCTTTCCTTGCGTTCCCATAAATCCCTTCCCTGTGTACTCCTCCACACAAGGCTTGTCCGTTCCAATTACAGCAGGGCTGCCAGCCCCCCGGCTCGCACACTCTGCGCGCACACACACACACACACACACACACACACACACACACACACACACACACACACACACACACACACACACACACACACACACACACAGGCCGTTCTCATTAAGCCTGTATCAATTAGGCATTAACCTCCTGAAACAAAGGGCCTGTTGACGAGCGGCCCATCGCAGGCCATGTGAGGTACTTCCTCTGCAGCGCTCCACCCTGCTTCCCATCCTCAGAACCGTACATTCATGCAACCTCTTTCCCACTGAGCAAATCTGGACCCAAAGGATCACCAACAAGAGGAAAATGAATCAGCATCAAATGTGTACTTTGATTTGTGATGCTGATTAGGTTAAGAGTAAGCATGTAATGATTTAACAGAAACAAGAATGCTAAAGGTCGCTGTACCCTTCTTCTGTCATTTGAGGTTTCAAAATGTTTTTCAAGCATCATTTTCTTCATGGCTCAACAATCATGGATGTTTTTTTCTTTTACTTCTATTGTTTTTATCAGATTAGCACATGACAGTGTATTTATTTATGTTCACATGAATCAAATCATACTTAGTTTGACAGGTTTACAAAAATGAAATCATACATGATTTAAGACAGAGGATAAACAAAGAACATGAATAAATGACTTGTGAAAGTCTCACGAGGGCATACAGCTGAAGTGAATGCAACATTTGCACAGTTTGAGTTTTTATCAAGTTAAAAGTATAGCCAAAATAGGATGATATAAAACTACAAAAAATAAAAACAGACTATCCTTGGTGATGCACTCACAGTACAAGCTGCTGCCATCCGGTCGCAGATAAACTCTGCCTAGGTGCAGGACAAGCAGATAACTAATTTGTCCCTGGTACCATTGGTCTGTGAATCCTTCCCCTCTTGACGTGTGTATTTCAGTTTTTTTCTTGTTTTATTCACCGCTGGCGGTAAATCAAATTTCCCCTCCGGGATAAAGTTGACCTTGAATCTTGAATCTAAATCCTTGAACCATGCTGATTTGGGTAAATGTAGTACATTTTTATTTTACAATATAAACCATGATTGAAAGTCTTTGTGGAGAGGGCTGAACATGATGTTTCTTGCACTACAGATTAATTTGATGATGATATTCATGTTTTAATTATATGTACATTAAAAATGACCTAACTACTGATAATTTACTATTTATTGGTATCACATGGAATATTAGAAAAACAGAAAATCAGATGTTATGCCTATTTGTGTTTGTTTGTTTGTTTGTGTGTGTGTGCGTGTGTTTGTATGTGTTGATGTGTGTGTGTGTCATTTGGTATATGGCTGTGTGCTGGTACTGTACGTGCAGCGGTAATGGGATTGGCAGAGTGAGGTTATTTCAGATAGATGCAGGTTACTACAGATCATTATATAAAGACACTTTAGTTCTTTAGTTGTTCTAATTGAACTCTGGACAGATTATTTATTTTAGAATAAGTGCAGACATTAATAACAGACCTCTCCTTTGTGTGGGGCCCTTTATACTTTTAAATAATATCAAATTATTCTAAACATGATGACAGTGGCCCCACATAGTGATGATAAAAAGTTGTTCAACTGAAACAAGTGAACTCTTCAAAATGCCACAGGTTAGGAACAACGTGGCACTTGTCATTCAGGACCAGCTGAGGATTACCAGACTTAAACCACTCTTTTAATACATTTGTAATGTTACAATTACTGCTGTTTATCATCTGCTTTTACCCGTTTGTATTTACCTTGAGTACATTTCATCAGTGCATGTTTGCAGATAGTCTCTGTCTTTGTTGGCTGAGCAGCAAAGAACAAACCTGGATTTGATTTTCCCACAGATTTGCCGGTGAGAGGAGTGGTCTCCAGCACCCAGCGCTTTGGCACAGTGACTATGTTGGCACGGACCCAAACCGAATACCCCCCACCCCTTTTCCCAGGGCCATGAGAGTGTAATACATTAAACAAAATCCCACTTCCCATTCCTCTCAAACCTTCACACTCCTGCTCCCCTCCTCTCGTGGTGGTGGGCATGCCCCCTGCAAAAGGGGATGACTCTTTCCATCTCCTTTCATTTTCCCATCATTCCCAAGAGTACTATCTCTCTTTTTTTAACGTGCAACTTAATGGCATGTTCTTATCAAACGTAAGAACTGTTAAAGAAATCTTAAAAGGATTTTCCAATTTAAAAGATATGTCTGCTATGTCACTAAAGAAAACTTTGAAACCCAGCTACCAAAACACAGAGGGGAAAAATGCAGACTCCTTTCACTGTTAAAGGGATTTAAAGGGAGTAGCTGCCTATTCACACCCTGAGGTTATAAATATGAACCCTCATTCTGCAAAAAGCCTGGCTTGTTTGCGCCATAGTTCTCAGCAGTGCATTGAGGGGAAGTATTCACAGGCGTGTACGTGTCTGGGTAACATGTAATGACATTATTCTCACCAGGCTGACCCCTCATTGTCGCCGTGCTTTCTTCTCTCCAGCTCGTGAAATTGACATAAGCTTTGCAAACATTCCAGGCATTTTTTTCTCAAGGCCGGCTTTCTTTGGGAGGCCTTTCATAGAGAAAACCTCCAGCAAGAGCAGCACCCCCTAGTGGTGATGTAAGTGCACACCATGCAGAAGTTGCTCAAAAACAAGGTGGCATCCTTTTAGAAAAGAGTACGTGTTTTTTCTATGTTGGTGAAAACACTTATTAAAGTTTTGCTCATTCGCTTTGGCTCAATTGTCGAATGAGAAAGCATTTTTCTAAACATTAAGCACAAATCTCTACAGCTGTCAACTTCCGCTAAAACATAATCATTACACAAACTCTCACACCACAACATTGTTTAACATATTCAACACATACCATACACACTGCTCAACTCCTCAACTCTCTTCAACCTCTCAAGTCCCCCTTACAAAGCACCTGCTCTCCCTCCCCTTCTCTCTTTCTCTCTATCGCTTCTTTCACTTCTTGTATCCCTTCTTAGGTATTTCATATAGTTTTGTAGTTTTGTTGGTTGTAGTCTGATGTGTGTCTATTGATCTCTTAGTATTTTGCTGTCTTTATTTGTTTTATTTAATTTTTTGCTGTATTTTGGAGTTGTTGTCCTGACCTTGTCTGTTTGGTTTTTTTGTGCCTCATTTGTTATGTAAATGTCAGTATGTGCAGTAAAATCTCATGTTTATGTCTCACTGGTCCAAATTGATGTGTTGATTCTCAGAGAAAGTGTCAAAGTCTTTAAACTTATACACTTTCTTTGATCATTTGAGCCGTCACAAGCAAAATGGTCCATTCAGTCATCAAAATGGGTCTATGGGTTTTACCATTTAACATGCATGATGATGAAACTTTGCAGTTCTGGAATAAATTGCAGTACAGTAAAAGACATGATTCAGATTTGGCCAGTTTTCTTAATGAAGAGATGTATTAGCACTACTGGAGCGCCCCGCCTCCTGTTTCCCATGCAGACTGCAGAAATGTGAGATCTCCTTTTCATACCTGCAGGTATTAAAACTCAATATAATGCTCGACTTATATAATACATAGGCACACATGAAGAGACATCCTGACCTGCACAGCTGTTTGTTGATGTAATCCTGCAGCTCTGATACCTGCGCCTCCGCAGCTGCTGCTCTGGTGATGAGGAGGGCACGTTCCTTCTCCAAGCTCACCTGTATCAATAAAGGAAATCCTAAAGCCATCGTTATCATGAAGTATGTATTTTTTATTTTGCGGGGGTGATTGTAATTTGACAATATGAATTGTGAAGGGTGAGAGGGTTTGTGTTTACTAATGTGGAGTCTGTAATCTGCTTCAGCTGTTTCCGTACATCTGACCAGGATTCCTCGCATATCTGCTGCAGCCTGATAAAGTTACATTTTTCATGACTTTTTTTTTTGTGTGAACACAATCCACAGCTGACCACATTTGTCATCTGGTAGAAAACAAAACTGACACTCACTCCTGACAGCTATCATTTGTAAGAGGCATTTTGAGGACAGGCACCTGGAAGACAACACTCAGAGTGAAGGTTTTGAATCTCAATACAGACAATGTATTTAAAACAATAAGGACAAATACATGAGAAGTGGAGAGTGGTGATAGAAAATCAAAAAAAATGTAAAAAACAAATTCAATTTAAGAGCATTTCTTCTTCTTCCTAAAGGAACTTGTATTGAGGATGAGAAACATCTTGTATTCACATTGTAGCGGCTTTCCTGAAGATGAAGCCGCTGAGAGGCTAAGGTTGGGCATAATATATTTGTCCGACGCGCTTTCAAAAGAATACTGTGATACGTAAAAATAAGTTTGACTTTTTTATTAACGTAAAAAAGATAATCAACTTAACTTATAATAATGTGCATTAACTCATAATCACAGTGAGCCAGAAACAATAGCAGTCAACAAAAAATACGGCAACCCAGCTCACCCCCTCTCTTCCACTGAAAACAAAAGGTGAACAGGTGAGTTAAATCAACACATCTCCGCCCATAACCATGTGACCCGACATCCCCCCACTCAACACAATCCTAATAAATGATATAATAATCAATAACCCAAAACACCAATATATAACAGACTACCTTAACCTTAAATAAATACCACAAAGACAATTATATCAATCCATGGCTCCAACACACATTTTCATTATCATAGTTTTAGTTTATCAGCATTTGCAAAGGCTTCGACAAGAAGAACATCTCTCTCATGTTTGTGTGATACATTTGAAGCTTTTTAGCCTTTAGCAGTTAAGAGACAGATATTATAGCTCGGCATATTGACTCGAAACAGAAAAACAGGCAACCTGTTACTGTCTGAAAGAAACACAAGCACCACTAAAGCGCAAGTGTTATATTTCAGAAATGACAAAAAGGAAAACTTCTTCTTTGACAGGAAGTCACAAACTTTAAGTTTTTGCTGGTTTGAGATTAAAAGAAATGACAAAAATCTTCATGTCTACCACCCAGTTATCTACAGTCTGATCTGCAGCGGGACATACTTTTTACATAGTCTTTTTTTTTCCAGTTCATTACTGCCAAACAATCCCTGTGTGATTTTATAATGAAAACATGGACACAATGGGAGAATCCCTGCAGACCAAAAACAAAACAATGAACAGACAAAACAAAAGCAGATCAATCCACTTCAAAGCAGGAACCTTATTCTTTTTGCTCTACCTGCTCCTGGGGTGCCTTCTGTCTCGCCTTGTCCTCACTGAGCTGCTGAAGCTCCTTCTCTGTTTCATCTCTGAGCTCAGCGGGCCCCAGACTGAAGTGGGATTCAGGGGGTCCAGGGTCAAGACCGCTCTCGGGTTTGAGCATGATCCTCTCCCTCTGAATGCTAGAGATCACAGTGTGTAAACGTGACCAATGACTCAGCGTTTGCGGCCTATCCCTCCAAGTTTAATCAAACAAAATATGACAAAGACAGTGGAGGAAATCAAAGGACATCTAAAGTGTATGAACTGCTGTATATGTGTGTAGAGTGGAGTAATAGTAAGAACCTTTAACCCTTTAACTATTGTAAGAATTTAGAAAAAGACACATACCATGTGTCTAAACAAAGACAAAGAAAAAGAAAATCTCACCTGTATGCAATAAAGAGAGCATGATGGGTTTTTGTTATCTTCTGCAGTCTTTTCTTGTAGGAGCGGGCAGCAGAGGCGAGCTGTTCCTCCCTGACTCTGTGAGATGAACGGACATCCTGCAGCATGCTATCTATAAAGGCCCTCATCTTAACAGGCTCTGCACGGTGTTTACCTTCCCCAAGGACATCAATGTATTCCTTAATGAAGGAGAGGTTGATAAATGTTGTGTTAGAGACTATCCTACCTTACTTATATCAAAACAAGTCTGAGATTATGAAACAGGTTTCAACATAACCTGCAGGAATTAGGTATCAGTCAGTACACAGTGAGTACAGCACTGATAATATATTATATATATTTGATCAGCCCCTGCCCCCTTGAAGATAGAAATCAACAACAGAGCAGCACTAGAAGAAAGAAGTTAAACAAAAAAAAAGGATGCTCTTTCGTGGACATAAGATATCAGGAGGAGCTTCTGCTAACATTAGCTAAGCTTGCTTTTAATGTTGGAAGTCCTTTAGCTATTCCTATTCCTTCCTATTCCGGAAGCTGAAAAGTATTTTTATGGTTTTAAGGGGATCAGCGAAGGCTTATGTGAAGATAGCAGAACCTGTATTGGGGAGGACAAAGGACAAAGGGCTATCAACAACTCTGGATTGTAGATATGCTTGTGTTGGATTGAAACTCACAGCTAAGTCCTGCAAATAGCACACAAGCCTCGCGCGGTATTCCTCGGTAAGCTCTTTGACTTGTAGCTGCAGCTGTGAGTTCTCTTCCTCTACCTCCTTCACTTGGCTGTGAGAGAGCATCAGGGCCTGGCTCAGAAAATGACAACATGATTCACATTTCATATATGGAATCTTCTACTGAAATATTTGATCATGAATAGATTTTTAAAAAAAAGCTATAAATCAGTATGGGATGGGATGCAATGGGATATTTTCCTGCTCACCACGCTCTGCTCGGACAGTTTGTGCTGGCTGTTACGGATCGCTCTCTTGTTCTCCTGCTGCTCTTTACCCATTGCTACCCTAATGACCAAAAACAGACATGACCACAAGAGAAGTGACCAAAACCCACAGCCACATCACAGAGTCAAAGCAAAGAGACCACATCAGGCGTCACACACACACACACATACACACACACACACACACACACACACACACACACACACACACACACACACACACACACACACACACACACACACACACACACACACACACACACACACACACACACACACACACACACACACACACACACAGCTAAAGACCAGAATCAAAAATCAAAGAGGAGGATGCATGCGGGACATGAACATCCTGACATGGGTCTGGTTGTTTGATGACAGGAAATGAAGAAAAAATCATGTTTCAACTTTTTTTTTTTTTTTTTTTAAAAAGCTTGTGCAAAAGTAAATCAGAAACATTCCCTGGCCCTCACACTTTCTCCTCCAGTTTCTTCTGCTGCTCCTCGTAGCTCTTCTTCATTTCTTCCAGCATGTCTTTGATCTTGTCTTGGTTTCCAAGCAGCTACGTGAAAACAGATTAAACAAAAGTTGCATCTTGTACAGAGACCTGTTCAACATGTATGTAGGCTTTTAATCTAAAGAGAGAGAGACAAAAACAACTTACAGTTTTTTCCATCATTTTCTGCTCCATATTCAGAGCTGCCAGATCCTCAAGCTGTTGACACAGTGTTGTTATAAAACTGACAGAATGGAAAGTACAATGTTCCAAGTTAAAGATTTCTCTAAACATAACTTTTTTTTTTCCGTGTGTGCCGAAGCCAAGGAAGTGTACCGTGCCTGAGCATGATACGGAGCGGTCACACTGGTCAAATGAACTGGACTTTAGCGTTGAAGCGTGCTTGGGCACGGTACGGATGGCCAGTGTGGGATTGACGCAGCGGGGGGGGGGGGGGCAATCGTGCTTGGGTACAGCACGATACAGATGACCAGTGTGACCGCCCCTAACACTCCTGCTACAACTACAAAAAAAAAGTCTGCAAAAGTTCCAGGACTTATGGAGTGACTGTGATGTAAGCCAGGAACACACTGTCTCACCTTGACTCTATTATGTGACATGCGGCTGATCAATGTCCGCACCCTGTCCAATTCTCCATGCAGGCCCTGGGTGGCGGTCTTAACACTCTGCTGCTGTTCCCCCAGCTGCCTGCGGAGGGCGTCCTGGGCCTGGGCCAGGGCCAGCAGCTCAGCACTCAGCTCTTCACTCTGAGCGAGCTCTTTATGATGGGCCTCAGACAGAGCCAGGTAGTTCTTCTTCAGTGCAGCATGCACCTCAGTCAGGTCTTTGCCACTCTCTTCTCCAGCTCTCAGACGAGCCTCAGCTGCGTGGAGTTCCCTGAGCAACTTGTCTCGCTCCATCTCAAGCTCTGTTATCGCACCAGCCTGGTCCAATATCTGACAAGAGGAAAGAGAAGGGAAGTATAGACAGCCTCAGTAATCCACGATCACAATATAAAGTTTACTGATATAATCTTATATTAACCCTGAAATAATCACTTGCGCCTGTTCGAATACTCCTTTCCTTAAAGGCTTTATATGTGATTTTTCACACTTAAATGTAATATAAATCCAGTATATCCTCTGAAAATAACTCTGTGAGTCATGACTGTCTACAATGGGTGTAACACCCGAGTCCCACTGTCTGTGATGTTTTCAGAGTTTTCAGAGTCCTATCTTCAGTTTCTTTACATCGCCGGGACGGCCGGCTAGGGACTAGAGAAAAGAAGAATAACATACTGTACTCACTGCTTAACTGTGTTTCTAGATCACGCTCATTTCAGGTAAATTTACATGCAGTGTGAAGATATGAGCATAATAAAGATCGCTAGCATTAGCATGCTAACACAACAATGCAGCGCGAGTTGTTTTGGTTTCATGCTGGTGCTCAAGGGCGACATCTGCTGGATCAAAAAATCACATATAAAGCCTTTAAATCCTCTATGAGTTAGACTAATCATAGTTTGAGAAAGAGGGATGGGAAAGTGTATTGAAAGAAAAACAACAAGTTTCAGTTTGAGTGCACTCTTGAACTGAGTAACTTTTAAAACTTTTGTTCCTTAAAACATTTTTTTTTAATATTTATTTTTGGGCTTTTTTGGCCTTTAATGTAGAGGTAGGACAGTGGATAGAGTTGGAAATCAGGGAGAAAGAGAGTGGGGAATGACATGCGGGAAAGGAGCCACAGGCTGGATTCGAACCTGGGCCGCCCACTTGGAGGACAATAGCCTCCATACATGGGGTGCACGGTCTAACCACTGTGCCACCAGCGCCCCCCTTAAAATAATTTTATTGTGCATTTTCTACTTTTCATTCAGCGTATTGTGAAACTGCAATTCTCAATTCTTCAATTTTCCAAAAATTGCAAGATTGAAAAAAAAAAGTATGTTTTGAATATGAATTCTTTAATTTGTTGTCCTGTAGTCTCTTTGATGTTTAACATAAAAAGTATACATCATATATAAATCAAATATAATGTATCAATCATATCAAGTGAACATTTACCTGGTTTTTCAGTTGAAATGTCTCTTCCTCAAACTTCCCTCTTATCTTGTTTGTCTGAAGTTTCTCCTCAACAAGCTCCTTAGAGATCTTAATGACGAGAAATGGGAAAAAATAATGCTTAGCATTTATAATGAACTTATATCTTCTTTTATCTTAACATCATTCATGTTTTCTACCTTCAGTTTGTCCTCCTCACTCTGTACCAGCCTGCCAGACAGGTCTGTATTAGAGTTGGCCAGGTAGCCCAGTCTGCTCTCTAGGTAGCCCACTTTAGTGAAGAGGCGTTCATTTTTGTCCTGCAGCTGAATCTACAGTGAGGTAAACAGTAACACTTCGTTATCATCAGGTGAAAGCACACTTTGGCTTTATGTAGCCTACAGAGAAATACACTCTTGTTTCCTTCAGAAATCAACTAGACTGCCTAAACCTAACTAAAAATGTCATAGAAAATCTCTGAATATAGCAAGCAAATATGACTTACATTTTCTTCTGTCAAAGCCTGAAGTCGCTCCTGAAGTTCATCTGAAGTTTGCTGCTGGTTTTGTGAATCCATCTTTGTTCACTGTTAACTGTCTCTTCACTGTAACCACCAACAGTATGTTACCATAGCTCCACAACACAGGGATTATGGTTTGGACTGTTTTATAGCACACGTTATGCCATGCAAATTATTACAATCTTTTAATTCATTGAAAGAATAGCACTAATTATGCCACAGCAAATGGTTTTCACTTACGTAATATCCTTTGATGTTTTAGAGTTTCACCACTTATTTTCATTTTAAACATGTAGATTAAATCCACGCTTTGCCTAGTTTACATCATTTAAAGAAAGTCTACTGGTCGAGAAGTACTTGAGTTAACACCGAGTTTATCATTGTTTAGCATTAAAATTAGTTTATACGTACAACGGGAGCAGACGGTTGGTAAATGACATAGACAATGGCGCCCTCTGGTGGCTACATTTGAGATCAGATTTTTTTTATTAAAGCTACTTTGCAGTGTATTGAAACAATGCATTGAAATTCAGAACATAAATACAAAATATCATGTGCTACAGTAAGTAAAAAATGTACTCAAGTTATCAAAAATAGCTGCAAAATGCTTTACACAGGTACCACTTTTGACACAGAGGATTCTTACGATTCATACAGTGATTGAATATTGAAAATACATTGTACCAAATGTAAAAAACACAAGAATAATTCAGGACATACTCAACATCCAGAATCAAAACTAGATTTAAATTCTGCTCAAAGGCAAATACAAACCTTTATTCATTGATCTGAAGTGTCAATCCAGGATTAAGGTGAATTGAATCACTTTTTTTTTCAGGTCAACTGCCTTGAAAAGTGTAAGATTTTAAATAATCTCAGGAGGTCTTGTTGTAGCTTTCTCTCTGAGAATCTCTTTTACAGTGATCTTTCAGTCTGTGATAATGAAGTGCATCCTATGTCAAAACAAATGTGCTCCTTTTACCAATTTAACTTCTGTTGGTAACTCCTACACACACCTCCTGGTGCTGTTTTGCACAGAACCTACCACACAGGCATTCCCACCTGACAAAGTGCAGACTTTTGCTTCTTCATGTGTCAGAAAACAAAGCTATTTATACACACGAATAAAGAAATAAAATATATTAAAATATATTATATTGTTTAGAAAAATACAAAGAAAGGGAAGACGTATTTAGGATAAGTTTAAGTCCTCTTCCACTTCGTCGTCCTCCTTCATATTGTGGTTGTTGTCTCCTCGATTCATGGGTACGCCCTGCTCTTTCTGCAGGGCCTGCAGACTGGCTTGGCTTATATAGTACCTAACATTCTGTCCTGGCAGAAGCCTCTGGAGCTCCTCAAGTCTACTGTAGGCCTGGAAAAGAAAAATAAGAAGAGCTGAATGAATGTTTATCCAAGCTTGTTTGTTTTTAGAGTTTCAAACCTTAGATCTCGAGATGTAAACAAGAAAGCTAGAAAAAAAGATGCAAGTCACCATTTGGAAGTTGCCCAGCCGAATGTGGTGGTCCACCAGGAAACCGAATGCATCTCCGATCCTGACAGCAGGGTCCAGCTCTGGCTCCTCCAGCAGAGTTTCACATAAGCGCACTGCCTCACCAGCGTCCTCTGTGTACAACCTGCAGACAACAGACACACGTTTCAAAACTAAAGATGATGAACGACATAATCACACATTAACAAAACACTTTAAAAAGAAAACAAAGGGACTTTTAGAAAGACAATGGAGAACAAATAGAAGTCCTTTTCTTACCTGCGTGCGTGGACAAACTTCTTGATGAGGGTGACTTTATGCTGCAGGTCCGCCAGCCTTACTTCATGTTGTCCAGGGTCCTTTATTTTTGAGAGGCACTTGAACGCCTCAGTCAAAGCATCCAGAGCCTTTTCATAGTTCTGGTATTCATCAATCTCCACCTTAACAATGATCAGCAAAAGGTCACTTAATAACTGAACAATTTGAATTCATATATTTCCCTAAAGCACTCTACTAGATAACAACGTGTTTAAACCTACATGCTTAACAAATCATTGAACATGGTGTTTTTTATTAAAATATAAAGACTAATGTATTCTTTTTCATTATCAATTCATCACTAAACCATTACTAATACCTAGCAAAGGGAATATTGATGATGTGCTCTACCTGGGCACATGCTTCATAGAAGCCAGCGAGCAGGTCCGGTGCCCTGCCTTTTGTGTAGAAACCAATGATTGTCCTCAAGATCTCAGGATTTTTCTGCCAGTCCAGAGACTGGAGGTAGTTGGCAGCCATGATGAAAAGTTCCTTCTGGCGACAAACGTTGGCAAAGTACACAATCTTCTCTGTGTCGCCCGACTTGAGAAGTGCTCTCATGGCCTGTTGGAAAGAAATACAATGACGCATTTTTATGGTTTAACGCTGAAATATTAAACTTTCAGTCAGACCAGGAGTTCAAATCCTTCCCATCCAGATAACAGATCCCACATCTCAGTTTTACCTTGAGCCTGTTTCCTGCCTGTGTGTATTTCTTGGTGGCCAGGTGATAATTTCCCTGACGCATGCAGCAGTCAGCTATCTTCTCCAGCAGCGCCTTTCTGTCCTCATCAGATAGATCTTTAGAATCAATGATCGTCATCCTCTCTGCCAGCTCATCTGTGATGGTCAAGTTCTGGCTTACACACACCTCCAGGGCCTGTTGGTACTTTATTTACAGACAAATAAAGGCACACACTCTCATTAGTATGTACATATGAGCTGATCTTCCACACAGAGGTGATGTCATGTAAGAAATCACTACCTGTTTGGCTGCTACCAGTAACTCCACAGCCTTGTCATACTGGGAGTGTGTGATGAAGAAGTCAGAGCAGCGTGCGAGGAGGGCCGGGTCCGAGGTCTCATTCAGATCCTCAGCGATCTGTTGAAGTGCAGAGAACTGTTGGGTGGAAAAAGCCAACTCCAGAGCTTTGGAGACATATCCAGCCTGCATTAGAGAAGGTAGGACAAAAGCTCAGTTTAAAAATGTGATGCAATACTGCCCCCTTGTGGCCTTACATATAATGACTCAACCTGAATACAAGGGGTTCAGAAACAGCAGATACTTGAGAGACCTTGTGGTAGAGGGCGACAGCTCGATCCATATGGGTGCCTTTCTCCTCATAGTAACAGGCGGCCTCCATCATGTCTTCTGGGTTACTAAGCAGAGCCAGATTCATCAGCTGGTCATCCAAACCACTCTCCTGTTGAAGTACAAAACAAACATCAACAACACACACTGAGAAAAAATATATCATTAACTAGGGTGAGCACAAAGCACTCTTGCTCAGGAGTATTTTACTATAAATGTGGGTATTGAAAGAGATTTCATAATAGGAATGAGCAAAAAAGCTCACACAGGAGCATTTTACCTTACAAAGTCGTATGGCGTTGTTGTAGGCCTGTGCTCGTGTGTAGAAGTGGACTGCCTGTTTGATGTCATCATGGCCCTCGTAGTGTCTGGCCAGGTGGTAAGATGCTGCCCTGTCTCCTGTGTCATTGGCTATCTCAGAGGCCTGTTAGAATAAATACTATTATTATTATTATTTCTGTATGTGCATTACTGCAAAACATACCTGCAGCTCAATTATAAACAAAGTTAAATCAAAACAAGAAACAGTTATATTCAAATGAAATAAAAGCAAATATTAATAAATAAGTAAAACTGGGTTCACTGGGTTATTCTGCTTATGCAAACTAAGTCACCTTGTGAATGTTTCCCATGTAGCAGTGGACTCGAACCAAAGAGAGGTAATCCTCGGCACATTCATAGAAACGCAGTGCTGAATCCATGTCTGACTGACTCTCCAGGTACTGTGCCCACCACTTGTAGATATTCCTGGATGAATAATGGGACAGATGGTTGAACATGTATGTTTGTGTATTTATGAGATCCCATCTGATACTTCAGCCTGGTATTATTGACTCACTGATGTAGGACCATCACATATATATTGGTACCAGAGTATGTATTTTTATATAGCCTTGATATAGATACCAATACAATGCTCTCAACACTTGTTGGCCTCACTATAATAAGCTGAGGTAGTATAATAATTTAAATATCAATGGTACTTCTGCAAAATCACAAAACTGGTGCACATCTTATTTAAGCTCCATAATTCTCTATATGTCCTTCAGAATGGGTTTCAGTCTCAATGTCAGTTGGTCTATTTTATGTAAAGAGAATGAGAATCATACTTTCATCTTTAAATAAGAACGTTTTGATCATCCCAAGAAACTCTTGGCTTACTTGTCTCTCATTTTGTTGACATAGATCTCCAGAGATCCTGTGTCATCCTGGAGCATTCTGGGAACTTCAACCCTGTGTGTGTCTGAGTTCTCATAACTGAAAACATAGAAGGTTGACAATCACACTCCGTTTCCATGTGTCTCTTTGCCCACACACAGAAAGTACTAAAATTCTTCCAACACTGTGACATTGACAAGAAACGATCAGAGATTCTGTCTTACTATGCGAGGGCGAGGGCTTTGTCCCCCATAGACTCCAGGTACTTGGCGTAATTGTAGTAGGTGGTCCGCAGGTGGATGCGATCTTGGTTTTCTGCTGTTTCCAGAGCATGCTTCCACTGGCCAGAGGCCTGGTAGAAATTGTTCAGCAGGTCATGGCGTTGACAGCTCTTGTACAACTTTTCTGCATCTTTCTATTAGCGGACAGAAAAAAAGGATGATGGAAAGATAAAAGTGTGTGGAAAGTCCCGTTGTCTTTGTGTGGCACAACGCTTGAAACTAGAAGAGGATGTGTTATTTTTAGTTACAGGGTGTGGCATTATCTTTGACTTTGGTGAAAGACTTATTTCAAGAGAACAAAAGAATAATCTAGATGTTATTTTACGGTCCAGAGTGGAGGAATGGCCTTTCTATTTTTATCCTCTTGTATTTTCCTTAAAGCATCTTCTATCTTGTTTTTTTCTGCATCTTAATCTTCTCCATATGAAAATGAAAACCAAAAGAGTTGCTGATTAAATTGTGTCATGCGTCACTTCCACTTGAATGCTGAATACCTTACCAGCATGCCGAGCTGAATGGCCAACATCGCCACTTGGGCCTCTGGCTCCGGCTCAGCCTCCGCCTCTTTCAGTGCTTTTGCTGCCCTGGCATTTCCCATATTCCCCAGACACACACGTGCTACATCCAGCCGACGGGTTTTCACACACATCCGTGCCATGTTTTCCCAAACTGCTTTACTACGGAGAGAAGAGAAAGGCTTGTTTGAAAGGGGAATATGTCGCTCATTGCATTGGTATTGCATTATTTAAGAGTAATAATTATTACAGATGTTTTTAAATTATAATTCAGTCATTTTATTTCAGTTTATATTATCACAACAAGAACTTTTGGACCACAGTGACACCTTTAGGTTTCACAGCCCAGACCTGTTGTAAAGCAGAATTTGAATATTGCCTACTACTTTAATAAAATCATCCAGCACAAAAACACTAATTAAAGCACATCCATACAAGAATGTGTGCAGACCTTTAACTCAAAGGGAGAGGCCTGTTTTTCTACCTCTTCAATTCTTCCTTTTGTCTCACTGACGTAAATCAACCCTTCTCCCCCCCTTTTCTTCTGCTGCAATTCCAATTTTAAGATTCCACAGCCATCTGGTCTCTATTTGCGTCCCCTCCCTCCTCTGCTTTAGCTGATACAGATGTGAGCTGTTTATTAAAGTTCGGCAACAGGAAATACCCCAAATCTTTAGGGGCCCTACTATAAGAAACGGGGGGGGGGGGTCCAGCCAAAATCTAACTCTATATGGTCACAGAAAACCAACCCTGACAATAAAATTAAATGTTTTAAAACGCTGGGACCAATAGAGCTCGCTGCTAGGAGGGCGGCAAGATCTAGAGAGCCAGAAAAGGAAAGACAAGAGAAGGTCGGGTTTACATTTGGCCCCTCTTCCCATCCTCTTTTCCTCTCAGGAAACACATCCTGTTGCAGAGTGACTCCAGCGGCCAATATGTTTGTTGCAGACGAGAGAGAGAGGACTTCAGCAAACGCCCCCTGGGCTCCAGACAAAAGAATACACAACAGTGACGTCCAAGAGGGGGTCTTTTGGACATTCTCTCACACGAACACATACATTTAAAGTGATCCTGAAGGAGGGAGACGTCTTTATGAAGCTTGCTACAGTTGCGAACTGATGTCAGGGATTATGACGAAGAGCAACTCCCCCACATTTCAACTCTGACCTAAAGGATTTGCAGATAGTGAGCGAGGGAGAGAGAGGGTAAGACAGAAAGCAGAAGAGGGAGGTGGTTTAAAAGACTCCTAATTCCAGCCTAGCAGTCTTTGGAACAGAGAATCTTATTTCTGAGGATCTTGGTATATTTGCAGCTGGACTTCTCCAAATCTTCTGCATGTACAGAAAATTCAGCTGCAAACATAGAAGTCAGAGCAGTGCGATAAGCAGAACACTAGGAAAAGGAGAAGATAACAGGATAGGGTGATCAAGCAAGGAGCAGTCTAAGAGTCAAGCTGCAGCCAGTCAGAGCCAGTGGAATGGAACCAGGTGCCAATTGGATTAATCCCAGCGTATCCGCGGTGCTGTCTGAGGAGGAGGGCTGAGGATCTGTTGCGACTACAACTCCTGAATGAGGATGAATGGAGATGTTCTTTAGCTAAGCCTCAAGACAACACTCTGATTCCACCCCTGTGTGAGCCGGGACAACTTTCCCTCACAGCTGGAGGAGCAAGAGGTGGTGGTGGCGGAGGAGGAGGAGGTGGAGGTGGAAAGGAGCCAGGGTGCCCCAAGCACTGCTGTTGCTGCCGCCGAGGAACAAGGGTCTGAGGAGGAACACGAGGGAGGGGGAGAGGTGGCGGGTGTCAGGTGTCGCATGGCCGTGCAGAGGCTGGTGGCGGCGGCGGTGGCAGTGGCCCTGCTGTCCCTGGTCCTCAACAATGTTGCAGCCTTCACCCCCAGCTGGGTCCTGCAGGCGCTGGAGGACGGACGCAAGAGGAGCGTGGGACTATGGAGGATGTGCCCCACGGGTGGAGAAAGGAGCCGTGATGATCTCCAGACTGGGAGAAGGGGGCAGGGGACTCAGAGGCAGTGTGAGGGCCTGGGATGGGGCTCTGAGTATGCAGGATACCAAGAATCCCGCAGCACTGTCAAATGTAAGTGGTTGAGCTGGTGGCCATTCAAGCAACTAACACAAGTGAATCTCAGACTCAAGTAACATTCCAGAAATGTCAAAGTATCTGTGTCATGTACTGTACTGTGTAATGAATCATTTTCTAAAGGTGTATTCTATGTTGGCTTATACGGTGCAGGGTATCACATACTTATTTTAATTTTGAATACAAAAAAGTAAGGAAATAAAGCATAACATGTAATCAGTTTCTAGTTTGACTGATGTGCTGATTGATTGATTGGTATGTCAAAGATGTTCTTAAACAAAACTAGTACCATACCATCTTGAGTGTTTTTCTGTATCAGTGTACTTAATTTTTCTTTTCCACATAAAAAAAATCACAAGATTTCCACAGTGCATGATTTAAGTTTAAGTAAATATAAAATACTGTGTCTGTGAAAACTCAACCCCCAAGTTATAAGATTAACATAAAAAAAAGATCAGCTTGATGTGTACTTCATCCATCTATTTAATCTAACTAGTTTACACGCTATAAATCATTCTTACATTATCAATCATAAGGTGTTATTTATTTTAAAGTCAAAGGCGTCTTCTATTTTTGGGGACAAAGTCAGAGTATAAATCTTATCTCATGTTTTCAAGCAGAGTGAGTGTTGTAGTGCATGTATGAGCTTTGCTAAATTAAGCTCCATTGAGGAATTTTCATTCAAGAACAAGCCTGGGAAATGTTCCAGTGACCACCTTCAGTCAGCACAATGGGTGGTAGGATGTAGGATAAGCTAGTTCCTCCTTTATTGAGACCTCCAGTTCAGACTAAATGCATTCAGATAGCATTGCAAGAAAACTGACACAGTTCTTGTGCTGCTCCTTACAGTGCAGTTTGACATGATGCGAGCATGTAACCTGATGGCGACGGTGGCCCTGACTGCCGGTCAGCTGATCTTCCTGCTGGGCCTGATTGAGCTGCCCTTCATCACACAGGAATCTCAGTGGTGGGAGGAGGCTATTGCTGCACTCTTCCAGCTAGCCAGTGAGTATCAACGTTTGCTTGTTTGTTTGCAGCAGGAAAAAGTCTCAGAGAAAAATCTTTGACATAAAAAAGGTCTAAATTCTGTTATCCAGAGTACAGAATCACATTTCTACTTGGAAAGACAGATTTCTGATGTTGAAGGAGAAACTTTAAATTATTAAGTTAGAGAGCCAACAATGATAAGCTGATGTAACATCACTGATGTGTTATCATCTGCAAATACTGTAGGGACTTGTTGGAATAGATGCTATTTTACTACCTGTAAATCAAAATCAATGGGAAATAGGCAAGTGGATCATGGTTTGCTGAAACAAACAACAGTGTTTAGAGTTGTGTGAAAAAGTATATTACATAAATCAAAGGAACCATCAGACTAGCCAAACTCTTAAATAAATAATAAAACAGGGGAAGCCAGGAACGAGGGCTATCCTTATGAGTGAGAGTTTTAGTCATAAGAAAAAACAAACCATCCTCTAAAACCAGTACCAATTCATCACAATTAAGAGCTGGCTGCTGTGGCTTGTCACGAGTAGCCATCATGAAACATGTGTTGTGTTGCAATGTTGGTCCCAGCCGTTTGGTATCATTGTGGCAGAGCAGCCTGGAGGGGGTCTGCTCCGGGTCTAAATTTAGTCCTAGCCCAGGATCTATGGGCCTGAGCTGCAGCGAGCCAGGGAGCGACTGTCGGGCGCCAGGATATCCCTGCTCAGGAGGAGGAAATGTCTGTGACTACCTGTTATGCAAACCTCGAGCTGAAGAAGGAAAAAAGAGGGGAGGGGGAATGGACAGTTTCAACGGGGACTGTGTGTTTGTGTGCGCAATGGCAGGAGGGATTTTGTGAATGTCAGTGTGTGTGTTGGTTGATTGTGTGTTTTGGTAGAGAAATGTCCACTACAGTAGGATGAGAATTAACTCTGTCTAGATTAAATGGACTACATGTGATGTCTGTGTTCATAAAATGTGGAAGAGCAGCAGCAAAGAAAGAACCAGGGTGGAGGGCTTTTATCTGAAGACCTCTGTGGAGATTGAGAAGTATTTTCCAATATAAGACAACACCAGCCAAACCTCAGTGACCTCACCAACCCTGATTTAAAAAGACAATGGTAGAATAAAAAGACGTCACATCCCATGAATCATTATCACCAACATGTGTGGTGGACATTTATAGCTGTGGTCATTGAAGATCTAAAGGACTATGTTCATCATTGACCATATTATCAAAACAGCTTTAAATATCCCCACACGTCTCATGTCATGTGTTTCATGATCTATAAGACTGTGTTCACTGTTGTTTGGTTAAGTCACAATAGTGTCAAAAAACTATAAATAGAACACACCTTTTCCCCTGAATTCTAATTATAGAAAAGCTCTCTGGAAAAGTGGGCTAGGAAGCTGCTGAGTAATACGGTGACATGTATCCTGGGGATGTTTCTAACCCAAAAGGCAATATGTGGTTCATTCAAGTCTTCTTTGCGGTAATGTACTGGCCAATGTCGTTACTCTATATATCTTACTTTAGAACAATTCCACACAAATATTCCAATCCTTTACTAGCTCATTTCTGGGGTTAACAGTAACCATATCAGATGGTCTTGAGCAGATGAAGCTGAGTTTTCATGGAAGTGTGGTCGTTTATAGATGTTAAATTATTCATTGCTAAGGTCACAAATGATCTAATGTTTCTAATTTGAAGCATAAAAAACAATTTAAACAAAGTATACTGACAGAATAAACCTGGTAGTCCAATGATAATACAAGATGGAAAGTAATTACAAATCCTTGATAAGACATGAATGTTCATGGTAGCAATCAATACAAAATATGGGAAGATAATTTACTCAAAAAAAGAACAACCTCACAATAATGCTGGAGCAAAATTCAATTGATACCCAAGGTTTAGCATACATTGTCAGGGAACCATTTTTTTTTTTAACCAATCCATTAAGTTGATGTTGAGACAAATTGTGGATCTTCCTGTAGCTCCTTTTGAAAAGTGTAAAGTTAAGACCAAAAGTAACTTTGATTCATACTTTGGGCACCATGAAGTCCTGTTGCTTATCAGTCTGGGCCAAAGACATGGAGCAAAAACTGAGTGGGTTTCTCCTCCAACAAGACACAATGCTAGCATGGCTAATAACAATGCAAGCTACCAATATTTGAGTTTTTGATTTTACCTGCAAGTAAACCAATCATTTTTGGAGTTTTGGATTGGTTTTTGGATAAAGCCAGCAATGGGAAATTAAGCTTTAAATGAATTACTTTAGACCTCTGCAACAAAATCAGTGAATGAACGTCAGCTCTAAATGAATGGAGATATTTTTACCCATCACCCTCTTTCTCAGGAATGTTTTCATTTCCAGATGTGCCAAAATGCTCAACTATTGCAATCAGACTGTGGAATAACACTATCTGGTTCCATTCAGTGACATCTCAGCGCTGTTGCCAGGAGCAGGCTGAAAGCACTATATTGGTCATTTCAAGCTCGGAGGGATCTCTGGAATGTGTTTTCTGAATGGACACAGCCTTAATATGTCAAAGGTCATGACTGCAGGTCAAGTCCATCTGCTTTTAATTTTAAAGGTTTCCAACAGAGTGGCCCAAGTCAGAGGTCTTAATTCTGGCTCAGAAAGGAGTCTTGGTTTCTTAGTAAAAAAGGGAGTGATAAAGGATTGAGCAGGACATCCAGACAAGTTAGTCCCTCAATCAATTCTGTCCTCTATAAAAAATAAACCACCAACAGCAGCTAAATGAATTTCCAAGACCTGGCCTCAAGATAAGACGTGTTTAGATTTCTCTGCGACAGATCATGTCAAATGTTCAGCAAATATATTAACCTCGAAGCTAAGGGTGTGGAGAGTGGGGAAGGAAGGAAGGATGGAAAGAGGAAGAAGGGGAAGGAAGCTTTGAGAGATAAGTGTTTGCCAAAAAAGTGGTTCACACAGCCCACCCAGGCTGGAACCTGGACAGGAGATTATTCATTTTCTTGGGTCAGGAGCCAGAGAGGTTAAACATGAAGAGATCAAGCAAACAGTTTCATTCTTGAGTACAGGCACGCAATGATACACAAAAACAGTTATTCACATCCTCACTTAAAACAATGACAACAATATTACTGGAGAGGTAGAGAAAGGAATTCATAAGAACTACCTCATTGGAGCTGCTGCAACATCCATATATTAAAGAGTCATTTAGGCCCTAATACCTCTGTGGATGGGAAACTTCTCAGACATTTGTCTTAAACGTTTGAAATCTGGATTCTTAAAAGCATTGACTGTCGGCTTTCTCATACAGCCCTCTGATGGAAGCTTTCCACTGCAGATGAAGTCGATAAAACAAACTAAAGATCAAAGAAACAGCATGAAATCGAAAGCTGGGTCTTTCTACCTTCGCATGCAAACAGGAGTTCCTCATCGCGTGAGTTACACTGCTGTGAATCAAAGAAACCAGGAGATAAAACATCTCAAAGCCTTTTTTTCCAAGACTATATTCATCCTCTGATATTTTTAAGCTATTGAGAACTTTGATCTTAAGATCTCAGAAGTTTTTCCTTGCAGGAAACAGATTTTCAATTTCAAAGGAGCCACACAGAGCTCCTGCTGAACTGTGAAGTACAACGCTTCAGGGATGAATGTCTAAATTTGACCATGTGAGATTTAGAAAAAACACTTATGTTAGATTACCCCTTATATAAAAGTGTGGCTTTCTGAATATCTATAAAATAGTAAACTAGATTTTTTTTCTAAGAGTGCTGGAAGAACATTTCTTTTAAGTTGTGAGTTTTAAGCTACTCTGAAACTTGCAGCGTGTCTGTAATTGTAAACCTGTGTGCCGATTGGTTGGTCCACGCGGGTCCTCCATTACCGTTAGATGGATCACGATGCATTTTGTACAGACATTTAGGATACCCAGAGGAGGAATCTTACAGATTCGGGTAATCCATCAACTTTTCACAGGTTCACAATGTTTTGTTCTGAGTGATATATCTCAATAACTGTTGGTTGATTTTCATGACATTTTCCATTTCATCGTCAAGATCAATTGTAACAACTTCAGCCATTTCTCAACTTTTTGTTTTGTGCTGGAATCCAAACAAAATGTTCTTTGGTTTTGGATTTGATCAGCTTAAGCAACGGATGTTGTGTTAGTTCTAAAAACATATCTGAGATGCAGAGAAAACAATGATCTGTGTCTTAGTATTAGCATTGACATTGTGAGAGTTTCAATGTTAGGAAGGGAAGTAGAGCATTCCGACATGTTTATCAGATTAACTTATTTTGTCTCTCTGTTCTTTCGTTCAGGTTTTGTGCTTGTGATTGGACTTGTGACCTTCTACAGGATCGGGCCCTACACACATCTGTCCTACTCCTGCTACCTGGATATAGCTGCTTGCCTGCTGGCCACATTGGCTGCAGCCATGCTCATATGGAACATTTTACATCGTCGCGATGACTGTCTTGCACCTCGGGTTATAATCATCAGCCGCTCACTGGCATCGCCTTTTCACCCTCGATTAGACAATGACTATGTGGAGTCGCCATGTTGAGTCACGCCACTTAAGCAGCCAAGCAAATAGTGTTGGACATCATGAGACTCAGAAGAGAAGAGGACATACCTGTTGCTCTACAGCTGGGCCAACATGAACCTGCTATTGTAAAACGTATGACATAAACGAGATTACAGAATTAATTTGCTGCTTAGTGCACAGTTTAACTCAATGTTTGTATGAAGCAGCCCCTAAAATACACACATTTTCAAATGTGCGCAATGTTTCATTTACCTATGATGAGGTAGCTCAGTACTGAATCTGGACTCTCTGGTCTATGGAACACCCTATGAATGAAAAGATCAAGCTGGAACTTGATTTATTCTGTTAGATGGGCACTTAATGAATGGCTTCCTGTCAGATTATAAATTGGAAATTATAAATGTTTTTAAAAGTTATAACAGATTACCTCACACTTTATATATATATATATTACTATTAAAGATATATGTTATAAGTAAGAAGGTAAACTAACAAGGTAAACGTCAATGAGTCAAACTTTTAAATATGGCACTCAGATCAGGGAACATTTCAAACAGACAGTAAGAGGTGATGTTTTGATCAAATTATGCTGTGGCAATAAATACTATGGAATTAAAATGGCCTTTCAATTCATATCTGAATTAAATGTTTATTCTACTTCCTTTGAATTTCATGGTAAGAAATGTTTTGACACTGTACTGCACATGGAGATGGCATTCACATTTCAATATTTACGTTCACTGTTTATGATGCTTTCAATAGTAAACCTTGCTTGCTTCTTGTGGTACAGAATGTATACTTAAATTAATATTTTTTATAAGAAAAGTGTCATTATTAGTAGAATTATAAATGTGACCATATCATATTCAGTAAAGACCTCCAGGCTATCTGTGGGTCTCCTACATGGCCAGACATAGGGGCATTTTTAAATAATAATAATAATATATTGATTAATTCAAGACATTTTTATTCAGCAAATATACAAACAAAGATGGTTGTTTTTGTTGATGCTGTTTTCACCACAACAACAAATAGACAACATAGAACTGCATTAAAAACGATTGAAAATGTTTCTCATTAAAGGACTTCTTCTGTGATATCAAAAACTAAACGTACACTAATGAGTTAAAGGTGGATTAAAGGGATACTCCATGCTTCACCCTCAATTCTGCTCAGAGGAGTCATTTGCGGTTTTATTTAGAGACATGCAGCCAAGAGGATTAAAAAATCCAGCAATAAGTGTTTTTCCACTAATAATGTGTAACTTTTTTTGTTATCACTGGTATCTTAGTAATATTTGGTATCAGCTTCTACTTGAGGCTAGGTATTGGAATCATTATCAGAGAGAAGAAAATGCTTTTGGAACAACTCTAAGTATGGGTTTTGGACAGGGCTAAACCTTTTGTGTTTCATTTTAAAGGTTGTATGCTAAAGCTTTGAATTCAGGTTACTTTTCTATAAGAGATCTGTTACATCTCCTCAATCCAACTCCAAAAAACTCTTATCCAGAACCCTTTATCAGCCAGTTTCATAATGTCATACTTTTCATTGACAAATGGCTTACACTTGGATGGGGGTGCATGGGAGTGTCATACCACAGCCAACAAAGATGAATAAATATCCATCAGTCTCTGCTTCACCCCTGAACATTTCATCGGGTGTTGCTGAAGGAAAGGTGGAGTTTGGCTTTTAAATAGCAGATGCAGAGGCAGACAGACAGCACAAGAAGGCTTGCATTCATGCGCACAGATAACCCAGCAGCATGTCACCTAAAGTCAAGGACAACATGAATGAGAGGAAGTAGCACAGTCTGGACTGAATAAAGACATTCCAACCTGTATCTGACAGGCGGCTTTTAGTGTCAGAAGGACGGTCACACAGAGGAGGTCTGTTTAACCCGCAATTCACACATACTCCGTCACACGCCACGGTTTTGCTCCGTCGGACGGCTCGCGCCCATTCACACTGGATCTGTTTCTGCGACGTCAGCGCAGCGGAGCGCACCCAGGTCAGATCACAAGAGAACTACAAGATCCCGCGGGAATAAAGAGAAAAACACGCAAACAACATGTTGCTTTGTCTTTCTGAGGATGCATTGTTGTTAATTCGGTTCCTGTTTTGACGCAATGTTGATAAAGTGATGAAAAATATGATCGCGAGTCCGTATATTGTGTTTTATTTTGAAATTGACCGGATGCTCTGTGCGTTTCCTTGTCTGACTTCCTGTCCGGGCTGTCATATTCTGTCCAGCTTGACGCGAACTTGCAGCGTACTCCGGCGAAAATAGACTCGCTGCGTATTTGAAACGGAGCAGCGCGTGCTGTGTGAGGACAATGATTGACTAGAGTGAAAGCTAAGTACAACGTAGTGCGCGGCGCTGACCGACCGCGGTGCGCACGGAGTATGTGTGAATTGGGCTAAGTAGAGGGAATTTAAACTCTGATTTATTTCTACCTGATTTAGAGCATTCAGGTACATTTTCATGCACAAAAAATGTGTCACTTCCTGAGTAGAAATAATACAACCTAAAATACATGAACCCAAGAAATAAGTCCAGGAAAGGTACAGGTTACTGCTGCAGGAAATACATATTCCTGTGGGTGGAGATATGCGGGAATCGAACACAATACAGATCTCTTTAAAAAAACAAAATCTGTAGTAAAAATAGCCATCAATGAGGAGCTTAGTAAAGCTGTCATCATGCATAATAAACTCATTGGAACATCCGGCTGGTGGGATATGCTGTTTTCACATTTGTGTTTTTTTGTGATTTCAAATAAGCATGTTTGTACGTGCAAAAGAAACACTATAGCAGACTTCTGACGGAGTGCCATGAACCACGTTTTCAGCTGAAGATAAAATCAGATCAGATTAGATCTTTGCTGAAATCACGTATATTTCTCCAAGACACACACACACCCTCACATACAGGAACAAACACTCACATCCTTTAAGTGACCTGATTCAGTGTTTGCAAGAATGGAAAAAGGCACTCTGTTTGGTACAAAGTGGAACTGGGACCCAATTTGTGTGTGTGTCTGTGCGTGTATTTGTCTGTGTGTGTGTGTGCGTGCGTGTGTCACACTATGTTTAGAAAAGTATATCCCCTTCGAACACACTCGCACACTAACAGAAACAGTCACATTGAGGAGTTCCTTCCCTGAGCAGAGGCCCAGAAGAAGTCCTTAATCATGTCCTGTGTTTAAGATTCGATTTCTTTCACTCATAAAGACAGAAATCGGTTAATTATCCATGCTGAATAAAACATTATGGAGTGATTCACTTGTAAACAAATTGCTGAGCTAAGTCTTGTTTTTTTGGAAGTGTCACAAAGCTTCAACAAAAATGTAGAAGTTTAAAGCCTGGCTCACACTGCAGGATAATCGGGCCGATTTGAGCTCCGATTCTTCCTTCCCGACAATCTCGGGGTCTCTCCCGACTCCAGGCTGCTCGGACCCGATTATCTGTTCAGATTATCTTGTAGTGTGAGCGGTACAAAGATCCAATCTTAACATCCTCGATCTGCCCGGCGATTGTCGGGGACGCCCCGATTTATTTCAAACATGTTTGATATTTAGTATTTAAAAAATTAACAATTACATTATGAAAGGGTCCACAACACAAGTTGTGTGTGACTACAGTATAATCAATTTTTTTTTTTACTTTTCTGACCAGATCATCAGTGCAGCTGAAACTTGTATCCATATATCTATTATTGTATCAACTTTTCTATATCCTACAACAAGTTCCACTTCCTTCTCTTTGACCAGCCGCCGTCCGTTGGAGTTTTCAAATGAAACTTTATTAACAATTGTCAACGCTCCGTCCCAATTTCACTCGTACAGTGTGAGCTCTCCGGCCTTGTGAGCGGGTTGTTCAGTGTGAGCACATCAATCTCAAGGTCTGGTCGAGCGTCGTAAACGATTCAGTCGTACAGTGTAAACTCACATGCCACCTCGAATTTTATACAATCTGGGATAAATCGCACAGTGTGAGCCAGGCTTAACAGGAACAGATCTTATCAACACTTATTCTAGATTCTGTTTTTCATTCCACCTCGAGATCTATAGCTGCCAGGTAGTTTTTTTTACTCTTGATTGCATGCTGTAAGATAAGGTTGGTCTAACAGTGACAAAAGTGACAGGCGTTGCTTCTTCAACTTTATACTGCCCTTGTTGGTGACTTACCGTCATTTATCTATTTAACCAGTTCCATTGACAATATCTGACTAATTCAATAACTGGCTAATTCCTCATGCAAACTTAAAACAAGACAAAACCTCTTTTGTGCAGCACACATTGAATATTCTACAACAACCATTAAAACTCAGAGAGAAAATGTACGTAACCTGCATTTCTTTTCCTGGACATCTCATATAAATGCTTTGTCTTTCTTGCTTAGGAATAACACAAGAAAAGTATAAAAATAAACAATGTTTGTTGCCTCATTTACCTGTCAAACATTTAAATGTTAAGGTAACAGAACTATTGTGGTAGTTTCCCTCCATGTTGGCCTCAACAGTCAGAGGTGCTGAATGAGATGAGGGCTGAAATGTAGCAACAATGCATTTTTCTCAGTGTAAGTCAAGGGCAGCTCGCCCACTGCAAACCATTGTAGAGAATCCTGAGAGAAGTCAAGGCTGAAGCAACAATGCTAGTCCTTTGAACTAAAGCCCATGTGGCAAAGACTGCTGGGAGAAGATGAAGAAAAAGGGGGCTGTGCAGACAGCAAGAATGCCATCCTGCACGTTCTCTCTTTGCGAACACACTGAACCCAAACACCGGCTTGATTTGATACTGCTATCCATGTTGTATGCTGCCATCTATGCTGCTTTTGGTTACACAATCAGGATATATGGTGAGAATCAGCAAATCACACCATATATATAAAACATACTTATCTCTGAATATTTTTTGTATTTATTGAATATAGTCATCTGAACATCTTGCAGTTTTGCTATTCAGAATCCAAAGTTGTATTTTTATTTTTTTATTGTATTGTTTTACATTACTGCGCTCTTTTAACAAGAACCGGAGTTCCTCATTTTGTTTCTTTTTTATGTACCAACATCTTCTGGAATCAATCCATCTTGAATGTAATGACAGGAAAAATGTAAGAGCTTACCTCTTGATGAGCTTGATTGATTTGAAGGCTTCGTCCATATCGCCGATTGTCAGGTAGAAGCTGAAGTTAAGCATGGCATCACGGGTGGCCTTCTCACAGTTCTCCAGGCCCACAAAGTCTCTGAGAGCACGCCTGGACACCATGTGGGGAGAGTGGGCCGCTGTCCCTCTTGATGGCTGTGTCAGGTGTGGAGGTGCTGATGTTGTGGCTGACACCTCTGTTAAACTTTGATCTCTCTCGCCGGGCTGTGGAGGAGAATGATCAATTTAAGTCAAGTAAATCGAACAAGCAAAATTCTTGGGAAAACATGGGAGAGCAGGTAAGAGGTAGAGCAAACCAAGCAACAAGAATAGCAAGACTTAAACAAGGTGGATGGGAATGGACACAGCCATTTACACACAAAATATTCCAGGGATGCACTTGTGCTGCTCGTTCACTAAATGTGTATTATTTATGTCAGCACAAGGCATGCACAACCACAGCTGTTGGAATCTGGGAGTACAGAACACTGAAGCTTCCTGACTGTAGGGGGCAGACACTTACTTCTGGTCGAAAGTCACCCCCCCTCCGAAATAAAAGCTGGGGTGTGTGACACCAAACACAGAGTCAAACATAAGAATTGTGATGGGTGGAAACAAAAACACAAAGATTATGTTTAAGAAAATTCAAGGCAGCCTTCAACTGTACAGAAAGAAACCTCAAATGCTGTATGAGAAACCCCCCACTGAAGAGACAACACAAAGGTAGAACAGGGTGTTCCCCATCCTCACCTTGCAGCTGAAATAATAGTAGGGGACGTCCAGAGCAAGGAGGGCCTGCAGGCCTGGTGGTTTGAGGTAGTAGTCCTGAAGGAGGAGCCCATGCTCCTGTGTACAGAAGAGGGTCACTACCGACACGTCCATCTAAGCAGAAGAAAGGAAACACTTTAAACAACTTTTTTCCCTTTTTCAGCAAGACAGTTTTGGCACTGGAAGTCACAGGTGAGTCCAAACAATAAGCAAATAGCTGCTGAACAGAACAATCTCAATGTTAAGAAGAAGTCTTTACCGTGTCCAAGAAACTAGTTGATGAGGATTCAGAGCTGATCGGCACAGTCTCACACACAAAAAGACGAGGTTCACTCTCATCCCAGAAGTGAGACACAGGGCAGCGACTGCTGAGCTCTGTCATCTGAAACTGCTGCCTGAAACACACAGCAGGCATTCTTCACAGTTAGAGAAGTAGAGGAGAGAGTTATATTCGGGCAGTTTAAAAAAAGATGATATTTGTTACCTTTCACTTTCTTCTGGTTGTGAGATACCACTGGGTGGTCTGCCGATGAAGAAATCAAAATGTGTCACAGTGTCCATCTCAACGTCATAGAAGTACACTTTGTGATCAGGCCGTCCATTCACCTGAGAAGAAGAGTTACAAGAAGATTACTCCAGACTAGAGGAAAGAAGCGCATTTTATGGTACTGAAAAAACGCGTTCAATGCTTTTGTTTTCTATCACATAATATAGTATCATGTTTTAAGAGAGGAGAGTGCAATATTGTTTATTCACCTGAGAGATTAGGATGCTGATTTGGCTGCCGTTCGCGTTACATTTGACCGACCTCAGAGCACCCAGATTGGAAATCTGCTCAGCTAGGTTCTTAGCATTGCAGTGTGCCTTGGCATCTCTACAAACACATGCAGTGGCCAAAAAGTTACTTTGAACAGCCAGTAACAAATACCTCCAATACATGAAAGTAAACTAGCATTCCTTCACACTACTGTTTTACATAGAGCGAGTGACACCAACTTGACCCTTATACCTTCGTGAGAGGTCAAAGACTCTGATGTGTGCAGTGTCTGTGCCTACCACCAGGTAAGACTGACACACACTGAGTATCACAGGATTACCCTCTGCCTTGGAAAAGGTCAGCAGTTGCTTTACGGTACCCTAAATGAAAGAAAGGTTAAAAAAAAAAAAACATGTTTCAACAACACTCATTTGTGCAAAGGTTTTCCTGTCTCTGTGCTTTGATAGTAGCTTCCAGGCTGGGATGACAAACCTGTGGTGTGCGAATCTGGACTCTGTTGGGTTCCACAGTGTAGAGGTTCTCACCATGTGCAGCTACTACAGGGGAATCACAAGGGAAGGATCCTGATAAATCAACAAGAGGGAAGATAGAGAAGGACAGATGGGTTAGAAAAGCACAAGTTTACAAAATGATCGAGGAGAATGAAATCACTGTAGTTTTTCAAATATCACATGTGTACAAGGTAGTCAGGTCTGATCAGTGGGCTCTTATTGGTGCACCTGTATTATGAAGAGATGTTCCTGAAAGCTCGTACACAGTCACCTGCTTGCCACTCCAGACGGTCACTGAATCCTGTTGATATGACAACACACATCCAAAAACTATGATTTTAACTTCAGCTGTTACTCGTTCAACATACCTTATCCCTTCTTAGCTTGATACTAACCTTGGTAACACACACTCCCTTGATGTGTCTGTCAGACTGGAGAGCCAGATGCACTCCTGCAGGGAATTGGATGATGCTGAGCTGGGTCGGAGTGAGCTGCACTGCTGCCACCTGTTGGCTGAAGTGAGCCGACATCACATGCTCACACAGGATCAGCACTGTGTTTGAGTTGTTGGCTGCCAGCAAATTCTGGCTCGAGCCCCACTGAAATTGAAGAATGTTGTTTTAGTTTCCTTCATCATTTCACATAACTAGCTTGTACCGTTCTAATAAACTATACCTGTAGATGTGTGACATTTCCCTCTACTTCTGTGGGTGTCTGTAGCTTCCACTGGGCCTTGGGATCAGCTCTGCTGCTGTCTGGCTGCACCACCATCCTCCATATTGCTATACGCCCATTGGTAGTACCAGCAGCCAAGATTTCTGCAGAGTTTGTAACATTGAAGAAAAGTAATAAGACTTAAAATGTTGGCAATCAAGACTTTTTATAATGTGTTATTAGTCTACTCAAGGCTTTAGATTACACAAATGTAGTGTGAAAACCAGACACAATATTTTATATTGTTAAAAGTACAAGAAAAATATTTGTAGCTACCTTTTCCTGCACAGTATGAAACACAGTTGATCATCTCTCCTCTCTCAAATCCAAGAGTCTCGTCAAGAGCCAGAACATAGTTGTCATCTCGTTCCAGGTCCCACAACCTAAAGATTTAAGTGACAAATATTCCTGTTTATAATGGGGCTGTATAAAATGTGTGTGAACAATTTGTTTGTACACTGACCTGATAACAAGTTCTCCTGTAGCTGTGACGAGGAGGCCATTCTCTGTCCAGACAATGTCTACGTTCTGACCAGTCCGGCTACTCAACTTAACCTGTCATACAAAAAATATTTTCACAATTCAAACTAACTTTTAGTTCAAATTGACCTTAAAATCTGACCGGAAATAAATTGTATCTTGGATGATTGTAGTCTACCTTCATTAATTCCTGGGCTCCCCCCTCAGGTCCAAGAGTGTACTGTGATAACATCATGGTCTCTGTGATTACAGCAAGCGCCTCTCTTTTCTCAAGGTAGAAAAGCTTCTTAATTGAACCCTCCAAACTGAGAAGTGTATTTGTCTTACAATGTTCATCCACACAGTGGACTTTACCTGTAATATATTCAAGTTACATAATGTTTCAGATTTTAAAGGTGATATATCTATAGCCACAAAATGGTCTTATTTTGCAGATATCTTATAGGATTGTTATTGATATGAGAATATATAATAATAAATAATACATTCATTATGATTGTCAGAGCTCCCCTTTCTTGAAAAAGGGTTGGTTAAAACTCCTTTCAGACATTTTTTTTTATAAATTCAAGTGGTACTATATCGCCAAAGTGGGCTTACTGATTTTTCTAGTTTGAACAAAAACACACAAAAAAAACGATTACCTCCGAAAACAAAAAGGTGTGCTCTTACCATCTGCAGTGCTGACATAGAATGCAAGTCCCTCCTGTGGGCCCATCTTGAGAGGTGCTCCCTTCCAGCTGAACATGTCCAGAGCACTCTCATCTCCACTCACAGATGCCCGGGCTAGCTTTGCCACATCGCTGTAGCATAAGTCAGATCATATGATTAGCAAACACTCTTTAGATCAAAACAGCTTGATGATATCCATTTTTTTCCAATAGTATCTCACTGAAGACACTTTAAAAGATGAAGCATTTCTTCTTGTTAACTTACTCTCCAGGTGAAGCTGGTCTGAAGATGCAGCAAGTTAGAGGTTTGTTGTATTCATGTTTTACAAGATGGTTTCCCTGAAGTCTCCCTCGAGCATCCACTTTCCACACTGCTAGAGCTCCAGTCTGTCATTAAATAATTACATTTAATTGATGTGGTTTAATGTGATGAATCTGATGTTTAAATTGTTTCAGAATGTAACTGTTCACACATTCAATCCATTTTATGTCTTGATTACCCTATTAAGATATGTGACAAATGTTCAACAAGCCTTGGTCCCAGTAGTAGATGCTATGCTATGAATGTATCAGGGTCATGTGCATATGTGCAAGGAAATACAGTCCATGCAACGCACTCACATGATCACCAGTTACCAAGCGGCTGCCAGAGCTACTCCACTCCAGCAGAGTGATGAAGTCTGTGTGTGTGCTGGGAAGGACTGTTTGATCTCCAGAGGGGTGCGTCAGCAGAACCACCTCTCCGTTCTCCCAGCCGAGTGCCAACACTGGTTTTGTGGGATGCCAGCGCAGCACTGTGGGCAGGTAAGGACGCTCTAAATGGCAGCTCTCCACATACTCTCCCTGAAAATGGACAGCAATGAAATATCCAAAGTTCAAAAGTATGCTGTGATTGATAATATGTTCACACAGTGGATATTACTAATATATTAAGTGTTTTTCTTTATGTGTCAGTGTTTACCTGTTGCAGGTAGAAGTCTATGTGACCTCCAGTGGCGGGGCTGCTTGAAGCCACAGCCAGTAAAGGAAGAGCAGTGTGCCAGGTCAATTGAGAGGGCACTCCACTGCTTTCAGGGGCATCAATACGGTGGTCAAAATACACCGCCATGTCCCCACTGATCCCCTCTACAAAAAGAAGAAGAGAGTAACATGACATGAAAGTAAACGTTAGGTTGAACCTAATTTATTATACATGATTATTATACATTTTTTAAATTGCAAATTACATTTTAGAGCCCCCAATACAGATAACTGACTGTATGGCTATTTCGTGTTGTAAAACTTGGAAATCACTTATCAACTCCTTGAACGTGCCCTCAAATAGCATTCAGTGTTTATCTTTCTATTATTTCACTTTCCATACACACTAGTCAGCTACGCTACTGTCCTGCCTGCCATGGATACATAATGAAGACTAAAATAAGTTAATGGTTAGTTATTCTACGTAGAACTATGCACGACAATAAAAGTTGTAGTATTATGTAACAATTATTAAGTTAGCTTTAGCCGCTAACATTGGCTAAGCTACCCTAGTTTTGCTAGCCATAGTTAGCATACATTGCTGGCCCTCGCTACCGTCAAATGAAGTTAGCATTTTTGTTAAATAGTCAGAGGACCAACCTCACTGTATTTTCCGTTTGGGAAATGCTTTCTTAGTTGTTCAATCCCGAAGTTAATAGATATAACGACCGTAACGTTCAGTGTTGTAGTGTAGCCTCCAGTGACTGAAAAGCGTCTCTCACAGTTGCCCCTGACAACCTCGAGGCTGGACAGGGGGAGGAGTAACGGAAAAATACGAGCACAACCCGAGTTGTTATCGAAGCTGCTGTTACATTGGAAGCAACATTTATTACGGTCAATGTTTTTCCTTTTTAAAGGGATTTCAAAAGAAAACACCAATAGGTCGTTGTAACGTTTACCAAACGTTGGTATTCAGCAGAAATTCAGAAGCTAGCAGTACACTTAATAAATCTATATAGTTTCACACCAACATCACAATCTCTGATTTGTTTATTTTGGATACATGTGCAGTTTTATCAAAGGATAAATGTGTGTAATAGATGTGTTTGATTCAAATCCATTAATCTACACAGAATGGCTCAACGTTTTGTAGCTGAGTAGAGACCTGAAATCATTAGGTGGATAAGGTCTGGAACAATAGCACAAAAGTGTCATTAAAAAAGTCTATTTTATCGATAATCTAATGTGACCAAATAAAGTCCCATCCAAATGAAAACTATAAACAATTGTATTTCAAAAATATATGAACAAAAATGTTGAAGAGGAAGTAGTACTAGTAATAGTACTGGTAGATTTTCTGTAAGGGTGCATGTGAATATTCACAGGATGTCCTTAGCAAACAAACAAACACAGGACAGAGAGATGTGCAGTACAGGAAAAGGATATCCTCATAAAAATACAGTTTATTGGCAGACCAAAATGGTACCCTATCCTCCATTCAATCAATTTTCAGGTCAGGTTCATAAATAATACACAATACTTTCATCCTCACAATACAGTGCAAGGGAATGTAAGGATGTGCATGTTGTAGACAGATTTGAAGAAGAAGCTAAATAAGATCAGCTGGTGTAATGTGTGTTTAAACAAATGAAACAAACAAAAGAGTCCAATATCAGTAACATCATTTGCATCAACTCTAACACACTCATCTCCAGGCTCTGTGAGGATCAGGTGTAGAACATGGTCAATATTTTAGGATTCAAGACTCAGTGCTTGTGGGTCTTGTAGCTGTTTTTTCAGGCTCTTGTCCATCAGAACCAGACTCTGTATAGCCAGACTCCGACAGTCTGCATCAGGGTCTCCTTCAGCCACATCTGTAGATATTTATAACACAAAAAGACAATAAGAACTTTGGTCAAATATGCTCAGAGAACATCTCCAAGTATCATTTCAAAAGCAAAGTCACATTCTAACAATCAGAATCAGAATCAGCTTTATTGGCCAGGAGTGCTTATTCACACAAGACTTGATTTGACTTTGGTGAACTGAGCTCTCTATGTACAAAAGTAAAACATTAAATATCAACTATAAACACAAAGTAAGCAAAGCCTGATATGTACAAGACTAAATAAGACAATAGTTCAAAATGCTGAATAAGCATGATAATAGAATATGTCATTCTGTAACAGATGAGTTAATTTACATGAGGTAGAGAGTTTTTAAAGTATTTACATGATGAAGTTAATGACCATAAAATGAATATTTTAATCATCCGACAATGTGTCCACTGCACCATAACACTCGCTGCCATGTGAAGCTTTTTTTATCCCCCTTATCTTTTTTTTTTGCGGAGGAGCCGGTCACGTCATGTACAGTCTGAGCAGTACAGGACATCCTGGTTCCTCATCTAATTCCCAGAAATGCTGGGTCCAGCTGTGTGTGTGTGTGTGTGTGTGTGTGTGTGTGTGTGTGTGTGTGTGTGTGTGTGTGTGTGTGTGTGTGTGTGTGTGTGTGTGTGTGTGTGTGTGTGTGTGTGTGTGTGTGTGTGTGTGTGTTCTACATGTTTGTCTGTCACTGAGGGAAAAATCCCGGACAGAATTACTGCAGGTGCAGCCTCAAACATCTGTGCATTTATAGGAATCGAGATGTTTATGAAAGAAGAAACCTTTAACATTAACAGTTTGTTGCGTTTTCTAAGTTAAATTCTAATCTATGAAAATACGGCCCCGTTATAACACACCTGAAACAGATGCCCTGCTTTTCCTTGCATATATAAACATGTATATTCCATGAAAATATAATGTAAATAAACATACAAAAACATGTATAAAAAGTATAAATATAATTTATAAAAAAAAAAAAAAATTCCATAATATTTTTCCAAAGAATATACATGTTTATGGCAGAGATTCAAGAGAAGGTTTTCTTTCTTTTTTACCTGCCAGCCACATTCTGGTCTCAAACAGCTGATCACTCAGGTCCACCAGCAGGTTCTGACTGTTCACGCTCAGAAACACGGAGCAGACAGCGAAGAGGACGCCTCGTCTCACCATCCTTTATCACACAGATTGCATGTTAACAACTTGTGTTGGAATAACTTAACATTCAGTGCAGAATGTGGCGGTCTATCAGGGTGTGTTGTTTTAATGTTAGCTGGTGTAGCCTGCATTAATAACATTAAAAAAAACACATGCTGTGGGGGAGAGATTTTACAGTTTGCTTGTGTTGATAATAAAAGGTCTGGTTAGTAGCAGGAAAAGTACATTTTAAATTGATGTTAGGAACCACACAGATTCTCTATAACACTCAGTTATCATACTCACATGTCGACATGGTAGCGCAGAGCCCACACAAAGTCCAGTAAGGCTCGACCCATCTGTGCAGCTATCTGCATGAAAAAAACAATTGAAGAGTAAATCCTACAAGACCCAGAGGCAGAGCTTGAAAATATGCTTTAAACTTCTTATTCTTTGTCATTTTAACTTCACATCGACATAACTGTTTTTGGATTATCTTGTTTTAATAATGTGATAAAGGGGGGCAGTATGTGATATCAGACTGCATCCTAACCCCTAAACAACAGACAGATTGCATAAAGTACCGGTGCATTGGCTGCCAGGTGCATGAAGAGGCCCAACGTGTGGATCAACCTGCCCAGCACCAGATGGTCACTGCCCAACAGGTCAAAGGTCACCTGAGGCCTAGTAGAAAGAACTTTTATTTCAAAATGTTCTGATGTATTAAAACACAAATCTGACTTTTATGACAACAATACTTACTTGTCATAATTACACAGCAGAGGGAAAAAGAAGTGTCCAGCAACAGGCGTGTAGCGGTTGGGGATGGCCTTAGCTGGAGGCCTTGGGACACCCTGTAGAAAAAGAGAAATGACATCTGAACTCAAACATCAAAAAGGCAGAGTAAAAAGTGTCCATGCTTTACCTACCTTACTAAGGCGTCTTGTCTTGCTTTGAATCCGCTTCTCTACTTCCTGTCTCCAGTGAACAGGGTTGTCTCCGGGGTATGGAGTCAAATCTGTGCTGGCAGAGATACTCATGGAAGAATCTCTTGTTTCAGTAATCGGCTTGGAGAGCTCCTGCGCTGCCAGAGCAAGAACCTGATAAAAAACATGATCAGCTTAATTACTGACTTATCATATCAATTCTTTGTATAAAAAAGAAGAAGATTCATATTCAAACCTCCAAGATATCGAGCCGCTGGCGCAGACTGTAGTTCAAGGAGTAAAACTCAGTGGTCAAATACTGGGTCACCTATGAAGGAAAACACAGATGAAAGTGGAATACATCTATGTGGTAAACAAACAACAGAAATGTTGACATGAAAAGATTTAGGGAGTTAAAAGTGAGGTAAAGATCATACGGGGATAGTGTCAGTGACAGCGAGTGCCACCATGGTCGCCTGTCTGAGACTCATGAAGCCCCTTATGCTGTATTTATCCTCCATGTGAAGAAACACTTTGCTCAGCTGGACACTGATCTGAAAAGGTTGAAAATAAAGCAACTGTAGTTTAAAAAAAATAATAATATAAAAGAGACCGATATTTGGATAGTCACTAATAAGGCTGTAAGTATTATTTGTTCTGTTATACATGAATATGCAAATGACTTTACAATAAACTGGTTAATTGTTTAGTCTAAATATAATGTTACATATTCAAAAGTCTACTTCTTATCCTTTTTTAAAAACACAGGTATAATACTTAAAGGTCCAATATGTAAGATATCTACTGAATGAAATCATAAAATCACCTTACTTTATCAGACAATAAGGAAACATGATTGAGACTGTTTAATCAGACTCTTTAACAGCATCTCCACTCATAACAACAATGCTACACACTGTGTGTGTTTTTAATAACAATAACTCTTTCCACAAGTGGAAGTGTACATACTTGGTATTATTCTATTATTGTATTTTTTCTCCCTTTATTTAACTGATGTACATATGTTTGATTTTTAACTTCTTATTTTTAATAATTATATTCCTATTTCCTGTTTTCTTGAGCTGTTGTAACAAAAACTTTTCCCCCATGGGGATCAATAAAGTTTATCTTTATCTTTATGATATGTTGAAGTGCTGGTTTCAATGTTAACTACGCTAGATTAGATTTCGGTGCAGAATTGTTTGTATTTGTTTTGACCAGACGAGGTAGGCAGTATTAAGGCACCCCCACATGCCCGTTTTGAACTCTCCTCAGTTTGCCAGTCAAACCAACAGGTGTTGCAGCGATGGAAGAGGTCAAGAGAAGTGGTTCAGATAGAAGTGATTGTACCCGACCTAAAAAGCCTCTGCATGTTTCTAATAAGCTCCACGAGCTGAAACGTGCTCAAACTAGGATCAATATTGGAGATGCTTTTGAAAAATGGAGAGAGGTTAGAACACAGAAAGGTTTCATGACTGATGCAGTTACCATTTTAAACACTAGGTGTCAGAGTCACATATTGCTCCTTTTCATTTAGATTTGACAAAAAGCAGCTAATGCTTAAATCTATGCTTCAGGAACCAGCTAATGTTTGGCTTTTTATTTCTTTTATCATCGATTCACTAAAATATGTCAATGACTTTGAATTGATTAAGCAATAAACGGTTGTAGCTTTAGTCATTCACAAAAATAACAAAGTGTAGTTTCAGTAAAGCATGAATCTGAAGCACTCTGTTTTGAGCTGGACGTACCTCTCTGGCTGCAAAGCTGTTCTTCCACACCAAACTCTCAGCAGCTCTTAAACTGAGCTCCACACGCACCGGCTCATCAGAGGAAATTAAATCTGGATCGGTCAGAAGATTAAAAAAAATGATTAGAACAGGAGGGGACAAAACACAGAATGTAAACACAGGGTGAGATGACATGAAGTAATCCGTGCAGCCATACTTTCCAGACAGTCTCGTAGGTAGCGCGGTGGAGATGCTTTGTTCATTTCCTGATCAGCGGACATGTCATAAGGAGTGAGCTCATCATCACTACATCAGAGAAAGACTTATCATTATCAACCCCCTTCTCTACTTCTTTTAGCACTAATACAATCTCACAAATACATTTTATGTTCAGAACCACTGAATTAGCAAAAGAGCAAATACTGACCTGTCCAAGTCGGAGTCTGGAGCCGGTTTTGAAGCCTCTCTCTGAGCAGAGGGCGTTGTCTCGCTGGTGTCTTGTGGAGAGTCGATTCTGGGGATAACAGAAATCTCTGAGTGATCTAAGTCATCCTTTGTCTGAGGATTTTAAGTTGATGCCGTCAGGCCGCAGATTCAGTCTGCCAGCATGCAGGACAAAGAGGATGAGAAACTCATTTGTTCCTGCTGCCATCACCTTTTTAAACAACTGACTGTGTTGCCTCTGTTTCTTATCTACTGTATTTATTTATTGTCCATTCTATGTTGTTTGCTGATTGCGGGCTGTATGTATTTATGTGTTTTATTGCTGACTGCAAAACAAATTGCCCTCTCGCAGGGATAATAAAGACAACCTTGAACCTTGAGTAAAAACAAAGCCTTTGTTTATAAACAGTGAAAACAGTTCATGGGATTTGACATAGTAATTGCCAAGATTAAAAACACAAAGATTATTGTAGTCTAAAGATTAAAACATTGAATTGTGCTTGATCTGTGTACATTTGCATATGCAGAGAGAAAGAAATTATTAATTTGTGTTAAAAATCTTTAATGTGGTTTTGGTTTAATCATTTATTTTTTTTGTCTTTGCTATAGATCAGATAGCAGAGTCCACAATCTTACTATGACATTAGCAGATGTAGCTACATGTATGAAGCCTCAAGGTAACAGTTAAAGTGATGTAACATACCTGTTCACGGGCTCAGCTTCTGGTTCCTCACCACTCAACGGAGTCATCAGTGAGAGCAGCTCCTTTGTTTCCTCATCCTGATCATACTGAAACACAGCACAATACAAACTCAGATTGCTTTTCAATCAGGTGCTGAATCAGATGTTTGGAATCCTAGAAGGCTGCTGCTGTCACAGCTGATGGCAGCTGATGTGCAACAAAGACTGTACCTCAAACTTGAGTTCAGCTCCATTGATGTCCATGCGAGAACTCAGGCACTCTCCCACCACCATGCCCATGTGCCTGATCCGCACCACGCTGCTGTCCAGGTGGCTCTGCATGCCGCCCAGCATACACTGAAGTAAGTCTGAGAAGAGAGGCACACAACACAGACAGCAACTGAAATACTCATTCTTTTTTAAAACTCTTTTTTTTGTCTGTCTGTTAGTTACTTTTTTTCAGTTCAGTAGCAATGTAATGCTAATCAGTATGCAAAACACCTGAAGGTGATAATAGTTTTCTTTAAGTGATACATGATACACTAATTATAATAATGCATATTTTGTTATTTTTATTTTTTACATTTTTATTTATTTACATATATTTTAATAGTCCTGCTTTATTCCTGTATTTAATTTATCTTAATTATAATTTTTGTTTGTCAGGTCTGTTGTTTTTTTTTTTTCTGTTTGTCTTTTTTTCTGTCTTGCATTGATAGTGTTACCCTTGTTGGGTATTGTTCTATATCATTTATTGTCTTGTATTGTACTGTTGTAAAACCTTTGAAAACAATAAAAATGTTGGTCATAAAAAATAAATAAATAAAGGGACAGATTTAACACAGTGAACAACCTTATAACTGTACCTGATCTTAGCTCCTGCAGCTCCGAGTCGTTGAGCAGACTCACACTCAGCAATAAGGCCTTGCTCACATACAGCTGCTGCTCTAAAGGTGTGTGTTTCACTGCACTGGGGTTAGCCCAGGCCTGAGACACACACCTTAACACCTGAGAACACACACATGTGTACATGTCAAAATGAACAATACATATAATACACCGTGATGTCATTTTGCCTGTTCAACATCCTGATGTCCTCACCTGGATGAGCAGTGGGCGTCGCTCCTTATCAGCTGCCAGGTAACCCAGAATAATCCTCAAGACTCGAGTCTGGAGACAAACAATTAAATGTTTAAAATATTAAAGAGAGAAGTAGTTTACTGTGAGGCTGCAGGACTTCTCCTTACCTCATATTTGTACTGTAATAACAGCAGCTTGTGAGTGATGACAAACTGAGCCTTTTTGTTTGTTAACACTAGATTACCAATGACTCTGCCCAAAGCTTCAGGCCTGAAACAAAACAGACTGGTGTCATTCAAAGGAAGAGAGAAGACAGGCTGGAAATCTGCAAGGATGAATCTCTCGTTACCCACTGACAGCCTGCACAAGAGCAGTCAGCACGCTCTCTGACCATCGCTGTGGAACGTTCTCAAACAGCTTCCAGCACACTCTCTGCCACACCATGTCTGAGCTGGTGTAGACGGCGAGCTGAGGAGCCAGCACGGCCAGCACCGAACCTGCAGAGGAGGAGGACATGACAGAAGGATCACAGAGATTCCTTTACAGAACATTTACAGACATTATCTTCTGATTAAAATGTCCTTCTTTACATTTCCTTTTTTTTCTCACTAGAAGCGGAAATCATTTGGACCATAGTTTTTCCTCAAATATCAATCAATAATAGTACACCAACATTTGTAATGTATGCATGGAAGTTAACAGTGGAAGATATTAAAGAAATGGAAAGAATTACGTATACGCTAAGAAACAGAGAAGATGAATTCATTTGTTACTGGAGTAAATGGATAAAGGAAACAGATAAAGTGGAATAATAACAGGTATGTAAATTAAATTATATTAAATTAAGAGAGTAGCGAAGGAACAAACCCCCTCCCCCTGCTCCATTCTATTTACGGTTTTATTTGCATTTTATTATTATTTGTATTTTTTATCATTATTAGTATTATTATTTCTTTATTTTTATTTTTTTTCTAAATCTTAATTTAATTATAATTTTCTCTTCGTACCCTGTCCTCTGATTTGTATTTATTTTATTTTATTTCATGTATGTATTCTTGTATGTAATAATAAAAATATATATATAAAAATGTGCCAGGATGAACAAAGTATGTGATGAAATATGACAACTTGTAATGTAGTAAAATAGCCTGCGATAAAGTATTTAAAAAAAAACATTTGTAATGTGATGAATGTGTTCAAAGGAGACTTGCAGCAGCAAGATTTTGGCTTATTAAGTATTCCCTTGATGCTTGTTCTTCTCATTTTCTAATTAATTGTTGGTGTCTGACATTTCAGGAAATTTTTAAATATCATCATTTCACAGAGCAGAGCAGAGGATGAGCGTGAGCTGAGAATAAGGACCTATGATTGGACACTTAGAATGATTATTAAGGACTATGTGATGATCAAAATGTGCCCATGATAAATTCCTTAACAATGGAAATATATTTATTGTTACGTATCTAACCACTTAGAAATTCCAATCAGTAGAAGAGGTGAAGCTTGATGTGTGAAGGTGGCAACATGTGAGGGAAAACAGCATTAAGAAAACAGATTTATATACAATAATGTATGAAATGACTCACGACTATGACCCTGGATACACACTTTTCCAAGTGTCTCAGCCACAAATATTAAGGAGCAATCAGTGCCATCTGTTCAGAATAAATGACAGATGAGAAAAGAGATTATTCTTGATGTAATGAACCTTTGACACAGGCTGTATGTTGTGATGATGTCAGCTCACCTTTAAGTGCTCGGCACGTCCTCTCCAGAGCGGTGAGAATCTCTGAGGCCAGTAGAGGATAATACTGCTGAGGGAGAAAGAGAGGCTTGGTGTTCAGATGCAACCTGTTGGCCGTGAGGTCCGGTAAAGAAACAAGACGACCCAGCAGAGTTTCTCTGAGCTGAGGGGTGTCAGAGGGAGCGCTGTGCACACAGTAGGACCACAGCAGGTCAGCGAGACGATGGATCTGAAGGAACCTCTCTGTGATGCTGACCAAGTGGTCCAGACTAGCACTGGCTCTGCAATGGAGAGGGGAAAAAAACAGTTAGTGAGCAGATGAAATGATGAATATCCTTTATCATCCCTTCTTTAACACCACCAACCTTAGCTCTCCTATCCCATCCATCAGCACAAGCAGCGTCTGCTCTGGAGGGCCTCTGAGGAACAGTCCGTCCCACAGATCTGTGCGCTGAGCTTCTGTGAGGCTGTGAAACCAGTCAGCCTGGATGCTGTTGACCAGGAACTGAAGGGTGCGAGTGAAGTGAGCTCTCCTGAACTCCACACGCTGAACTGAAGTGATCTTGTTTCCTGGTCTTTCATCCAAGTAAGAGTGAAGTGTGTGCAGAGCGTTGATTGTGTCTTTGGTATTAGTGGATGAAGTGAGGGTCCGGAAACACTGAGCCACTGCCAGGCGAACCTCAGTATGTGGGGTGAGGGACTCCATCTTTGTGATGGGGGACCAACTTGAAATAAAAACTTAAATGGACATCTTATCCCTCACAGGAGGCTGTCTCCCAACGTATTATTACCCACTGTTCACAACAAAGTCCACTGATGACTTGCACTAAAATAACGTATGCTAAGGGGATTAATATATTGTGTTATATTAACTCTCACTTTCTCCTGAAGCTAACCGAAATCAAGCAGCTCACAGCTTGATCGTTAAGGTTTAAAACCTGTTCATGAATTTAGCATAAACATCTCTGTTGTAATAATAGCATGACAGGCGACATCTGTTATCGTCTTTCTAAATTGAAACACAACTGCACACATTTAATCAAACTTAACAGTACGCATTACCTCCTGTACACAAACATTATCTTTAGTTAATGTGATATCAACATATTTATTTCGTTGTAATATCTACTGTCCCTCATGTTACTCAATGTTTTAAATGAGATTTCCCCACCACGTCGTGTTTCCATCCGTGTGATCAGTCAGTGAACACAACAGAGAGGCGGGGCATACGGTATGGCAAGCCCAAAGGACCAAGTGTCGTCACTATGAACGCGTTGTTTTCCATATTTCTCATTTCCAATAGCCTACTGTACATTTCTACAGCTGGTGCAGTGCTACCTGTGTGTATGGGTTTAAAGTGGTCAACTTAATGTGACAGAATAGTTAGTCTATGGACAGAACAAGTGTCCAGAAGTGTTACAAAAAATGTCAGGTTCTTGAATGCTTCACTGCGAAAACTGTCGCCGGAAGCCGAAAGGGCTAAATTACGTCACATTGCAAACGCGTTTCGTCAAAATCAACAAATAAAGCACAAACGACAATTACTCCTGCATCTACGAAAAAGCTAAATTAAGCGAAAAAAATATGAGAGTTTGTTAAAATAATACGGTTTTATATAGCTGCGGAAGCTAAAGTGGGATATAGTCTAGATTGTATTAAGAAGAAAGCAATTACTGACAGATGGTAAAGAAGTATGACAGTTTAAATTAAACTTAGCTCAAATCAGTTTCTCTTTTTTATTTCAATTATTTCATCATTTATATACGGAGCCCCCTAGCCCTAAACCCATGAGCATTCTTTGATGGATACTTTTGCATCACAATACTTAATTCTTCTTCTCCCTCTCCTTCTCGGAAAATTAAAATCTATTTCTCGCCAGCTGCTCCCAAAGCAACGCACCACTATCTCTCAATGTGAATAATAACATCAAAGATAAATAGAAACGCAAAACTAAGAGATCAACTGGAACGCACCGTTGAGGTGAGAAACGCGAAAGTATCACTGCGGTGAAGCCAGCCGCTCCTCGAGTTTACATGGTGAAGTGAGCCGCCCCTAAATTTGAAGCGCTCACGTATTCTGATCTTTATGGTAAATGCTCCAGAGCGAGCAGGAGTAACAGACAGAGAGAGCGAGTCCGTTATTCATCTCCTTTTCCAGGCGAAAGTGATAAATGCAGAAGTCTTATGATAAAACTGACTATAAGATAGACGTGTATGAAACGGGAGCAAACAAAATACTGTTCAGGGAATAGCTTTGCAGGTCGGTGAAATTAGTTTGACAATAATACTGCGAGTCTGCGGTAACTTCCGTTTTTCAAAATAAGGTGTTTTCCTGGGAAAAAATATAAAAATATATGTTCTTCCATAATTAGACAATGATTCTGATATGGTTGGACTTATTACTTCCTAGACTACGTGCACAAGTAATATTAAGTACTTTTACTGTGTACTTTTTGAGAAATCCCTTGACAAAGTCCCTTATAAATCCCAATGAGTCTTTTTTATGACTTTGATGTCTTGTAAAAATAAGTAGAAAATGATTCTGATATGGTTGGACTTAGTACTTCCTAGACTACATGCACAGGTACTATGAAGGGCTGTTGTGCTGTGTATGTGTTCAACAAACCTCACTGTTGTGAATCATGAATGTTGTGACTGTATATAAATCTGTTTTACAATCAGAAATATCAGATGGCGCATAAACATGGATCACAAATAATGGACTTATGCAGAAAAGTCACCTGAAGAGGGAGAAGCATCTTCATACATTTATAAATAATTCAATTTCAAACCATTCATTATAGAAAATATAGAAACAAATACTAATGGTGGCTTAGTAAAAATCTTTAAACAAATGAGACTCTTTAATGCAGAAGTCAAGATTAATAATGACTAATCATTGTAGCCTTGTGAGAGTACCTGATGACTTTTGAACGTCACTGTTATTAGTTTGAAGAATGTTTGTGTTAAAATCAAAGTTAAGGGTATACATTTATCTAAAATGCATGCAAACACAAAGTACAACTTACAAACAAAAAAATGATGCAACCAAACACAAGGTTATTTTATTCCATTTATTTTTCTATTCTTACTTTCACTGCTTACCTTTTAATTTTCTCTTTTTACAATGACTGAAATTATATTTCCCCCAGTAACAATTAGGATTAGATCATTCGGGGATCTTCAAAAATAATATACAGCTGTAACCAATACTGTGATAATTTATACATTAATCTTTGAAAATAGGAATAAATTTAAGATTCTCTTTTCTACAATATTCTCTTTTTTTAATCTTCCCATGTCACATAATGGCAAGACATGCACTACTGCAGTAGTGATGTTTGTGCCTTGAGCAGACTTTCTTTGGACACTGGAAGTGAGTGTGAAGAGAGGGGAAAAAAAGAAAATCACAAAAATGACAATTCATATTTACAGTTTAGGATTCATCATAATTTAACTGACAGTCACATGGTTAGTGCTTTTCCTTGGGCTCATCATCAGGTTAAGTTTAGAGGCAAAGTTTGAGACACAGAGGCACAGTGTTTAGACTAGCAGGCCTGTTTTTGTTTCCTTTAAAGGCAGGAGTCTCTTGATTTATGAATTAGTAGAGGAGTAAAATGTTCCCAGAAGCATGATAACGGACCCTGATAGATAAAATCACCAGTTTGAAGTTGAAGCATCTGTCTTTGGTCATTTTGAAAGCAGGAGAAATTTGGTTAAAGTGCAATCACGGGAATGTTTTATCAGCTCTGGTCTCAATGTCCAGTTATCGTGTTGCCTGTCCCTGAACCATCTGTCAAAACCCGACACTCAAATTCAAAGCAGGGAGAGAATTAAGTGTAGCACAGCCTGCTGTGTTCAAGTGTCGTCCCATTTCCTCTTTGTAATGGAAAAAAAAAGGAGATTCATCTCTACAAAGAATGCAATACTAAATCTGTTGGGGCAAACCTCCAGTCACACTTAAAGGCAGGATGTGTAAGCCAGCGAGCCCGGGTGTGAGGTTTTAAGTGTTGTGTATTGTTGAAAACTATAACTCTACAGTTTCTATATGGAAATTATAGCAAATGATTTGTCAGTCCAAACACAAGTCTGAATGAGAGATATACAATAAAACGTGTGTTTTTCATGCAGTACCTGACTCCATCTGGGAATACAACAGTAGAACCTGCAGACTCTGCCATGTATCTTCAAAAAAAAAAAAAACACAACCCTGAAGAGGTCACTGCATCGTCAGCATCACGAAAGAGTGCAGCGACCTCGACAAACTACCGTTCTGACTTACAGGGTCACGTCTGAGCTTGTAGGCACAATGCTGACTCCCTACAACACAATATAACATTTCTCTCAGTTCAATCAATCCTCCCGCACATCTAACTTTCCCCTTGTGAATCCAAAAAATGTACATTTTCAGCAGAACAGATCACAGAGTGTGAGTTGTCGTTTGTGTCAAATGATGAATAAATATATCTGCAAGTTATTCAAAACAGGAAACAAAACAAAAAAGAAACCCCAACAGATACTGTACACGCTACATGCTAGAGAAGAATACAGGCAGCTGTCTCTTAGCATAAGACAAGAAGAAGAAATGTCGGTTTCTTCAGACTATAAAAATACCTAGAATCTAGAATGAGTGTAGAAAAAACTTTACATGTACAAGTCATTTACATCCAAGGCCATTTTTTTTTCCTGTGGAGTGGCAGGTGAAGAAGAGCGGAGTGACAGACGTGAAGAGGGTGAACAGTAGGATTTCTTCTGAGCATATTGGTGCAGAACGTCATGCGGTTCAAACAAAAACGTCCCCCCCTCGGTCAAGATTTTCCCGCAACAAGTAAATCCGACACTCGCATCCAATTTCTGAGTCTGAGTCCCAAGTTTTGTGAGATGGCTGCAAGGTACTGGATAAGCACGGCATCAGTCCATTTTTATGTCCATACGTCTTTGAAAAAGCAGATGTGTCCTCCACTAATGTCCACTTCCTCACCAAGCATTATTGCTACCAAGTCCGCCATGTTTCTTCATGTCAGAATAACATCTGGAAACGGATCAAACTGGCCAACAGTCAGCAAAACAGCCCAAAGTAACTCATCATTAAGGCTGAAAAAATACTGTCTCAATGGAAACTAATCTTCAGATGTGGCTGCAATATGTTCTGTAGTACTTTTCAACATTTCCAATTGCGATAAATATTAGCGTTGTATTTGTCTTTTTTACATGAGTGAGATGTCTGCAGCCAGTGGCAACAAAAGCCCTGCACAGTTCACTGCAGGCTCAAAACCATCTTTGTTTCCAATTTGATCCCTTCACAATAAACAAAAAATGAAATCAAAACAAAACTTAGTGCAAAGTACAACAATCTGATTACTCACAAATGTCAGCATTCTTCAGTTTCAACACCTTTTTTTTTTATGACAAAAAATCATTTGTGCAGCGGAGAAAAAAAATTAAGTTACCTGGATACGCTTGCTCCCCATCACTTTCACTCAGCAAGAGAACACTGGAAACAGGTGGGCTGTACGTAACCACACAAAAAACTACATTTCCCAGAATCACTCATTAGTTTCCCTTCATTTGTAGTTTCAAGTGTTTGCAGAGTTTTTAAAGTGAACTTGTGAGTATAAACAGGTTTTTTTTTTGTCAGTTATAGCACCCCATCTAAATATAGTGAGATATGTTTGAGTTATCTAACATTTGTGCCAGGGAGTGATGGGAAATGTATAATTTTTTTAGTCATCGGAGGTTTCTAGCCCACCTGAGCTCCAGGACCCTGTTTCATTGCAAAACAGAAAAAAACAAGGTAACAATATGACAAGATGAACTATAAACCAACCAGTTCCTTCTTTTTTTTTTTTGACATTGAAGCTTATATTTTTCCTTCTAATGTTACCAAAGATTTTTTTAAAACCTTGGCGTAACATATAGCAAAAAAAAAAAAAAACGAAGACACCTCACAAACACACTGAAAAAACCCTTCAGGTATTTCTCATCCTCAATCCCAAGAAATGTCCCTCACTTAGGTTCGCTGGAAAGATGATGGAACGTGTTTAAAGGAGAGCACACACTGAAAGGGGCACAGCAAGCTTTCAGCACATTAACAAATTCAAGAGAGAGACTGCAGCTGGGATCTCCTGACCACAACTTCATACGGCTTTCTCACGACTCAGCCTGGTTCAGAAGATCACAGCCCGCCATCCCACATCTGAGGCATGTGTGGCGTATGGTATAATTAATGAATACTTTGATCACCTTTTTTTAAGGCCTTTTTGGTTACTGTATACGTGTCTGATTATGTTTTAGCTCGATCAAACATCGATGATTTTCTTTCGGGGACTCTTGATGATACTGACCTCTTGAGCACATTCACACACTCACTCACTCACTCAGCACAGTAGACTCGGGTCCCTCTAGCCAAATACATGGAAGTCACCAGAACCCGAGTGTGCACATACACTCACAGATAAGCACAGACTTGAGGAATATCAGACAAAAAAAATATATTTCTTCACCCACAGCCACTGGCTTCTTAGAAATCTGAAATCCTTCCATTAGGGGGAACAGTGTTTTTCTTTTCCGACCAAAGTGATAATTTTACATCTTCTCTTGGTAACTCTTATTAAAGCCAAGTCTCCAATATATTTAACGGCCCGAGGAGTCACTGTGTGCGTAGACAATCTGTCTGCATGGTGTCTATTTGACCTCTAAGATGGAGGGGTTGCACTCCATGATGGCCACGATGATTTTGTCGATGTAGTCCTGGAGCCTGTAGTTGATCTCCTCCTGTTTGTGGACAGTCTCCATCAGCTGGAAACAGGGACATAGAAGTCAGTGCAGAACAGAAAAACCTACGTATAGGTTTAAAATAATATATATATATTCTCCCTGTTTTCTAAACCTACCTCTACACGAGACACAGAGTTGATCTCAGCTGCCAGGGAGTCTGAGAAGGGGGCCGACATCAGGTTCTTTGCTCCCTGGATGCTCAGGTTGATAATCTGGCCGTTCAACTCGTCGTTCTGTTCCTTCAGGCTACGGTTGTCCTGGACAACAGTCAAAAAGTAAAACAATCAGTAAACAGCACAGGACCGATCCTGAGAAACCCTTGATTTCCAAACAGTCTGGTTAGAGTTACAGATGAAGAGAAGGCTGCAGAAATAAGTGGGGAATCAATCAATTTTTATTTGTATAGCGTCAACTCATAACAAGTGTTATCTGGAGACACTTTACAAAAAGCAGGTAAAAGACCTTACTCATTGTTATGTTACAAAAAGCAGGTAAAAGACCTTACTTATTGTTATGTTACAAAAAGCAGGTAAAAGACCTTACTTATTGTTATGTTACAAAGAGCAGGTAAAAGACCTTACTCATTGTTATGTTACAAAAAGCAGGTAAAAGACCTTACTTATTGTTATGTTACAAAGATCTGGCCTATCCATCATGAGCACTTTAGCCAAACAGCAAAAGTTACAGTGGTAAGAAAAAACTGCCTTATTAAAAGACAGAAATCTTCGACTGGATCCCCGGCTCATGACGAAACAGCCTTCACAGGACTAGACTGCACCGGGAAGAAAATTGAGGATAGTTTAAATCATTGCATTACCTGTTTGAGTCGTTTGATCTCCTGCTCAAGCTCCGCCTCACGAGTGCGGGTCTGATATTCCTGTAGCCCTGCACCAGGTGTTCGGCCTTTTTTTGCTTCTGCCTCTAGCTTGTACAGCTGTAGGTGCTCGAGCTGTTTACGCAAGTCTTCAATGAGCTGTGGGGTCAAACAAAAGCAGACATGGTTCAGAGAGGCATTTGATTCTGAGACATGAAAGTGATGCCTAAATGTACCCTGTATGGTTATATTTTGTACACAGAGTCCTGTTTGTTTTGTACACAGAGAAGCAAAGCCTGACCTCCTGGGTGCTCTCCTTCTCCTTCTGGCTCTGATGGCGCTCGTGGCTCAGCTTGTCGGCCATCTTTCTGCGGGACTCGGTCTCCTCCTGCAGCCTGTCCGACATAGCTTCTGTCTCATCCTGCAGCTTCTGCTTCTCCTGAAATATAAACCATACAAAGATGGTGAGCATAAAGTGGATTGTCACTTAGGATAAGTTAAAAAATGAATCTTATGAAAAAGAATATGTTAGAAGCATGAGATGAGATCTTATCGCCCTCACCTCCTCTAGTCTCTCAATGTTTGCTCGCAGACAGGGAACACATGACCTCAGCTCGCTGTTCTCCTCATCCAGCTGCTGCACCCTGAGATCAAACACAAACACAAATCCTTAGGTGGACAAACATAAATAAAAAACCACAGCTTTACAACATCTGCACATTTTGTTGACATTAAACAAAGCTGTACAGCAGAAAAACAGCTCACATTCAGTGGCAACCTAGTGCCATAGGGTGGCAGTGTAGAGCAGCATTTGAACTTACAAACAACATGTCAAAACCTTGTTTCACATTTTAAAAATATGTTTTTACTACTCTGTTTAATCTACTACAAATATAGCCAGAGGGAAGAAATATTTGAATTGAATGTATTGTAGGATAGCCTCTTGAGATGCAGCATCTCATTTTCAAGACGGTCCTAACATAAACACAGACTCATATTCTAACATACAAACATCGTCTTGACAAACATGGATAACAATTTCACAAATAAAGACATTTCTCTCTCTACCCCTCCCACCCAGCCCCAGCTCTCAGCTCATCAACAAGGCCTTATTGACAAATAGTCCAACAGTAGAAAGAGCAATGACAAAGCTCTTCATGTTTAGGTAAGAAAACTGATGATTCAAAGACAACAGAAACGAGAACAGGTTGTTTTAAGATAAGACAATACATTTGACCAGAAGCAGTGGAGGGAAGTGATTCCAATCAGATGGAGCTTTGTATTTAAATGACCTGTGACTGATTTCTTTATCAATTCTGGGAACAATGAAAAAGGAATGGTCCATATGTCAAAGAACTGTTTCTGAAAAATTAACACATTTAAAAATAAACTAGAGACAAGGTGTGGTGCGTTGTATATGGACACCTTAAAACAAATCAGCATAAAGTGTCTGAGGTCTTCTGGTAAAAAATGTTGGCATAGTCAAGGATTGGAAATATCAATTGAGAAATAATGATTTTTCTTACTTAAACTGAAAAAAAGTTAATTGAATGATAAAGTTTACGAAGACAGCCAGAATCTATTCTAGTTATAAAATCAATATGTGGCTTAAAAGAAAGGGTCAAATCACTGACTCTGTCAAGGGGAGACCCATCCTAGAATAAATAAACAATTGTGAGGAATGTGAGAGATAGTCCCATACACATGTATTATATTCCTTCATCTGCTCACCTGGCCTGCAGGTTTTCCAGTTCCAGCCCTCTCTCTCTCTCCAGTTTGACCAGTGCCTCCTTGTGACGGCGGGTCTCTTGCTGTAGTTGCTCGTCAGCGTAAAGCTCCTGCTCCTTCAGCTGCTCCTCCAAAGCGTTGGCCCGATGCACCAGCTGAAGGTTCTCCTGCCGCAGCCGTGCATGCTGCTCCCCCGACGCCTCAGACTCCTTTTCCAACTCTGCGACTCGACGCTCGAGGAGGAGTACCTGAGAAAAGTCAAGGTTACATGGTCAAACTATAGTAAAATAAATCATCTACAATGCTTTCAATACAGATGTGATAACCGGTGTGTCTGTGTGTGAAGTATGAATGTGTGCAAACAGAGGGTTGTGGATTCCTTGACAGATGAGCACCCACCTTGTCTGTGATGTCATTGTCAGCGAGCTCCAGGATGTCCCGCGTCAAATCGCTCATCGTATCCAGAGTCATGGAGCTGTTCTGAAGGAGATGTCTGCACATAGGGAGAGAGCGAGAACTCAATCATCCTCTGTTCCAGCTAAAAACATACACTGGTACAACCATTCAAGGAATATGAACCCATCTCTTCTGAAACCAGAGCAACTTTTCTGCTTACCTTGCTACTTTCTTGCTGGACAGCCTCTTGCCAGAGCTGGATGAGGAGACAAAAACAACAGGAAAAATGGTCAGGAAGAGAGAAAGGATAGAGGAAAGAGACACCATCTCATGGTCTTTGTCCACCCCCCACCCAAAACCCCCTCTCCCTGGCAGCAGACACTAGAGCATGTAAAGTGGATACAAACACATCACAGCAATCTAAAACAAACATAGCAGCGTATATTAAATCATTAACGAGTGCTGATCCAGGATCTGTTTAGCTTGACAGATGGACATGTTACAGTATTACGGAAACATAAAGCACATATACTGTAATATATCATATGTAATACTTGTTATTTTAGGTCTTTTCAAATTCATTTTAAAGTTCAGCTTATGACCAGATACAATTACATTTTAGAATAACTTTGTTTCTGTAATGCGGCTACTAGTCACTAATCCTGAATCAGCAAACAGGTTCTTCTCCACTACCAGCAGTGACTTTTCCAAAACTCAAATAAAACATGAAGATGATGGCATGAATGACATGAAAAATACTGACATAGACATCACCCACCTGTGATAGCCAGGGTTACTGTTTCATGTTTCGACAGCCCCTTCACATGAACTAACACAAGTACAATCCATATCTTTAGGTTTCTATGTATGACTGGTAAATCATCAATGATGGAGAGAGACGGGCTACAACCATCTCAAAGGTGCATCGAAGCCTCTGAAATGCTGTGAATGAGCTTTTAAATGAGTAGATGCTTAAAAGAATGAGCACACAAAAACAGGATAAGATGGGTTAAAACAGGCTTGAAGAAGATACTCCATAGGTGAGAGAGTACACGCTGTAACACAACACACCATGTTGTTGCTGGTCCTAAATGTCATGCATATATTATGAGTACATGCATGATTGTGAATCTAGTCACTGCAAACACAATCGCACAGCAGACAGCAGTTGGGGGGAGTGGGACTGTGAATGACGTGTTACCTAGTCATCTCAAGGAAATTGAGGCGGGTGGAGAGGTCCTCGAGGCGACTTATTTGTTTGTGACACTGGCTACAGAAAAAGTCGAGCGCCTCCTCCCTGAGGAAGCTCTGAAAGCAGTCAGGGAGAGGAGCGGGTGCACTGGAGAGAAGGAAAAAACAACAGGGAGGAAGAGGAGGAGGAAGTGGTGAGCGACAGAGAAGAAGGGGGGTGCACTGAGGTGGGACAGATTCCCCTCCGAGGGTGCAAAGAGGGGGTGTGTTAGTGAAATCCAGGAGAGAGTTTGAGAGAGTCGGAGTGCGAGGGCTACAGTGGGAGGGAGACATGGAGCGGACTGCAGTGTGGGGCTTTGGTCTGATGTCTGGATAGTGTGAGGACACAAAACATTCAGAGGAGAAAAAAATGTGCTGATCGTCTGAAGTGTTGACCACATCCAACCTTTGGCATCTTTTCCTCACATAAAGGTCAAACTTAAGCTCAATAAATACAAACAACTTAAGCTCTCAAGCAAATAAAGGAAACACAGCTGATAATTTCATTGTTTGAGTCCGTACTCTCCCCTCACTTCACCTCTGCCAGCTGATTGTTCATTCAGCAAGCGAGTCCTGTCTGAATTATGCAACACGCTGGCAAACGTTCCTGTTTATGTAGGCAGAAACGAGGCAAGGCAGATTTCGAGCGAGTGTCACTTGATGGTCACACTCGCTGTCGTACTATTAAGCCATTTTTCTTCTGAGGGTGTGAAGGACGTCTTTGTTAAATAATGCCCAAAGTGGTGTGTGTGTGTGTTTTCTTTTGTACAGCAGGGACAGCAAAACTGTTATTGCATGTTGTCAAAGTGCTGTGATATGTAGCTAGATAAATGTGTGGGTGTGTGTAGGCAGCACTGATACATGCGCCAGTGATGAGCAGGACTGGCTCACAGTGACGCATGAGCGTGGGTGAAGTTTGTAGGATGCTGGTTTTTTTTTTCAGTGCACAACTAGTATTCCATTTAATCCATCACAGAGTGCATGTCATTTACTGATTGGATCATGTCTTTATTATTTAATGTTCCAAATTAACATTTCAGGATTCATAAGTAACCTGTTTATGTTTAATCCGTATTTAATAACTTCTCTCAATTTTAAGGTTTCCATTATAACTTAGTGTAAAATCACTGATTCATAAAAATATCAAGCAGGTTTAGCTGGCTAAATATTTCCTAAAAAACATCATAGACCGAAAGGCTTCACTTCGATTCAGCCAATCAAGTTATGCAGCTTTTTCAGTGTTACCAATATACTCCTGTATGCCCAGGGGCAAAGCTTGTTTGATACTCCTTGAGATGAAACATCATCCACCTTCTGTCTCTTGGAAAAGGCTTGGCGACAGATGTCAGCCTTAAAACCTAAACATTGTGATTGAATAAACTCCTACTCAAGAAACAGTTTTAGGGAAAGAATTTACCAAGCTTTATAAAAACCTTTGTAACAGTAAGGGTAAGTCTAATGGAAAGAAATGTGTATTTGCATCATATGTTTCGGCCTTCACAGAAGGAAAGGGCAGATAAGCACGGAAGGACGTCTTCAGATATTCCTTATCAAAAATCGTCCTTTGAAACAGAAACATTTACTCTGAGTGTAGTGAAACTTGCACAATACAGCTGAAAATGTTACAGTGTCACACCTCTTATCAGAAAAGGTTAGATAAGAAGACAAACTATTACATGAGCTGAAATGACTTCAGCCTGGCTGCTCACTGGTTCAGCTGTGAGCTGAGGACTGTGCGTACCTGGGAGAGAGCAGTGAGGAACCATTGACATGCTCGGCCGGCTGATCCAGTGGGGAGTCGGCCTCCCCCTCTGTCCCTTCCACGCTGCTCTCAAGCAGCAACTCTGATGTGCTGCTTTCCCCAAAGTCCTCAAAGTGCTCCTCCTCTCCACCGATGACGGTCACCAGCGAGTGGTTATGGAGCTCCGAGTTCAGGGAAAACCTGAGGGACATGCAAGAGTGGATTAGTGTGTTAGTGTTTGTGTGTGCTCACTTGTGTAAACAACAACAGTGCAGTTAATTTAAGGCCCGGGCCAGGAATAGAGGAAGGTGCCTGATTTAGATTAGATTAATGGACTTCAGTTTAGACAGCCACATAACCATACATTTAAGAAATAGCATCTCACAAACCAACATTTAAAGGGTGAAAAAACACATCTTGGTAACAATTTAAAAAAAAAACTGGCAACAGGTTGATGTGTTTTAGCCAGACACTTGGAATAGACTAGAGCCATCTGTAAATACAAAACAATCACAATTAATCTTTCCACTAGAAGAGCAGCAACCTGGACAAGTTGGACGATCACTTGTCTTCAAAGTTAATCTGGTAATGTCATTAATCCCAAAGGTTAATGCATGATGCCTTTGTGGTAATGCAAAGCACAGCGGGGACATCTGAGAATCGTGAGAGGAACTTTTGTTCAAAAACATTTCTGCCTTGTAACCTTACACAACTGAACCACAACCACCATGCTGGATCTGTACACTTTGATGTTAAGACAGAGTTCCAAGAGCTTTGGGTAAATGACCTGCAGTTCACAGGAAAGCTGGAAAACTGGTCTTTCCTGTTCCCACAGAGGAAGTGTTGAATGTCTTGAGCACACACAGACGGAGGATGTCTGAATCAGCAAAAACAAAAGAAGCTTGCAGTCTCAGCAAACCATGACAAAGCCCATTTTGCTCAGATCAATTAGTCCAATTAAAAACCAACATTTCACCTTTATTGTATTTCATGTGATCAGCTCACATCATACACAGTGACTCTAAACTCTACACTAACTTTAATTTAAAGTATTTTTTAACCTGACTATGTAGCTCACTGGACCATTCTGGTAACATGGAAACAGAGCCAACTTTTCATGTCACTCACCCCTTACTACTCGGTCCCATAGTGAGGTCCCTCACACAGAGAGACGGCGAAGAAAGAGAACGCATCTTGGAACGCCCTCCACTGCCCTGGCGTGAAAGCCGTGGAGCAACTGGAGTCAAAACTCCGGACAACCAGAGAGGAATCCTGAAGTTTCACAGGTTACAATGCTCTAAAATGGAAACGACGACTCGCCGCTGTGGAGGGAACAATAGCCTCTGAAAACAGCCAAAATCTGCGGCTCTAATGAGCGGCTAATCTTCACTTCCACATGACTGATGTTGCCTCGTCTGATGCCACCCGGCGGACTTGTCGCTGTACCAAAGAGGGTCGATTGTGAGTGGGTTAATCTGATTTGAGGCTAAGCAACGGCCAACAGACAGTACTGCTGACCGTCCGAGGGCCAAATGTGTGCGAGGACACGGGTAGGATAGAAGAGGGTGGGGGAGGCTAATCCTGTTAGATTCTTAATCCCTATTCCAGTGCATACTCCTGCCGAGTTAGTGCTGGCTAGGCTAACCAGGCAGAAGGAACAACCCTCAGATTACTTACTGACCTTTTTGTTGCATTTACTCACAGTCAGTGTTGATCTTTATTTTGTATTCGGACAGAGGTTTTACTTATCTCTGAGAGCAGACTGGTACTCACTGGAATTATAAAGTCTCAACAGAGATGTTGAAGATGATCAAACTCGAATGTTTTTGTAAACACACTGCCAGAAATAAGAGAATCTGAAGGTCCAACAGTCACACAGAGAGTGTTATTTTCCTGTCAGCAGCAGATTTAGCTGCACGATGGATAAGTGGAGAGAATCCGAAAAAGGGGAAAAAAACAACAACAAAAAAAAGTGCTCACTCAACACTTCCTGGAATTCAAGGCTCAACCTTGGAATGGGAAGTCCAACCACATCCATGTCAGGCAGAGCACCCCAATCCGTCATCAAGCCAGGCAGACAGCTCACACAGTCAGCAGATGAGGCCTCAGATCTCGACACTTCCGCCCTTGTGTTTGCCCTGAATACTACCTCAACAGGAACATGCATGCATGGAGAAATAGAGCTCATCTGCAACAGCTACATGTCTTTTATAACAAAGGGGATTGTGTTCAAATAAAATCAGGGGGCTTACTTCTTTAACCAATTAAATGAAGAGACAGTGGATACATGATCAGGGCTTGATCCATGCCTGATAATACGTAGATACAATTTCCTCCTCAACTTACTTGTCTGAGGCAAATCATGGAACACAGACACACAGAGGCAGTTTGATACAGTCTGTCTTTTCTCAGTAATGTCAAATCTTACAAATGGAGTCCTCTGTGGTGATACTTTGTCATCTATGGTTGGATAAAACTTTTTTTTTGTCAAACACACAAATCCATCTGAAAAGACTTTGTTCTTGTACTTCCCTCTTAAACAGTCAAAACCTAAAATTCATACAGTCCATATTGGAACAGATATCTAAGGAATGAAGAATTCTTCAGTGAGAATATAATTAAATTTCAATACTCAACCGAAACCTTGAACTCAGTTTATTACTGAAAGAGACTCAAATGTGTGACACTGCAGTGTGTCAATGCGAGACACTCACAACAGCCCTTTTGAAAGAGATTTGGAAAGCAAGAAAAGGACAACCATGAGCGTTCTGACTACAACAATGATCAAGCACTTTATCCAAACTATGAATAGAACCCAAGAGGTTCCTGGGAAAAGTATCAAGCTGTTCGGTTTTTGCAAAACAAAGAACAAAAAGCATTAAAAAGGGGTTTTACCTACTGTAATCAATAAAAGTGTTATAATAAAAAAAGTCATGAACAAAGTATTCAGTCTCTTTCCAGCCGAGAAAATGAAGATCCTCTCAGACAAACAACTTTGGTAAAGAATGGTGGAAGTGCTTTCAGTGTTCAAGGTCTCTGGCGCTCACACTGTTTGCATTTCAAGTTATCTCTGAAGGAGCTTTCCTGTTCAGCCGTACAGAAAACATTCACAGTCAGTGTCGCAGCAGAACCAGTGTTCCTTAAACTGCCTGTGACTACACATCGGTGTGTGTAAACTCCAGGAGCTGCATTTTATTAGTAATTATAAGACATACTAAATAAATCCTTTGTTTGACTTTGTCTTTACTGGTGTATATAATGGAACAAAAGACATGACTTTGATCAACTGGTGGCTTTCTAATGCCTGTCTGGTGACCCAAATAGCACCCAAGTGATCCAGCGCTGCGCATGCAAAACTCATGAGCACGTGATCTGTGTGAAAGGTTAGTGCGGGTACGTCCAGAGCCAACACTCATCTCAAGATCTGACACACATTTTCAGTAAATTCTGTAGCCAGCAGCGATTACGGGCAGCATTATGACGTTGATCTGGTTCTCATGTAAAGTGGATTACGATTTATTGCGTATGACAGGAGTCATTCAGGGTCACGGTGCCAAAACAAAAAGCAGAGGATGCATTTCTACGGAGAGTATATGAGAATTTCAGCCATGATTGACCTTCTGTTCATGAGTAAAAGTTTTACCAACCTATTTCCTCCGTCTTCGGGATCATGCAGGGTAGCCTCAATGCCGCTGTCGGTCTCCACATCTTCATGCATCTCAGGGGGTACAAGGGCCCCCGTGTCCTCATCAGTGAAGGTCTCACACTCGCTGTAAGTGCTCTCAGAGCCCAGGTACGCACTGTCCGTTACCTCATTTTGCTGCAGGAACAGAAACAAAACAAGGATGAGCACATCATAGAATGGCAATCAATCAGTAGACAGAGTTAAACATACTGATCTGGACTTTATATGAATGATAAACACTTACTTTGTCTTCTGGTTTAAATAAAAACAAGGCTCTCAAAAAATGTTGCTCCATTACAGCAAAAGTGCACATGTAAAGTATTAGTGTTAAACAAGCTGTTAACATCATTATAAAAGGTAACAAAAAAAAAAGACAATAGATAATATATCAAAATATCAGAAATGTCATCAAATGAGGATTATTTAGAAAAAAAGCAGCCATTTCAAAGACAGTCTATTTTAAAGTGTCTAGGCTAGCCAGTAAGTACAGACAACCATTATGCAAACAACCAAACAAATCATAGAGCATAAACAGACTTCAGAGACAGACTGCTGCGACTCAGATGGCTGTTCCAAGCTAAACCTGCTGCATCAACACCTCTTAGCAACAAGTTCAAACAAAACGAGCCAGCTTTAAGGCTCTCCAAGAGACTAACACCAAATGCTGAACACAAAACTCATATTCAAAACAGAGGATCTAAAGCTTTCGCAACAAGACATACATTATCAGGTATCAGAGCTGTGAAGCAATCAAGAAGACAAGACAGGTGCGTCACATTTGAAGGACTTTCATACCGTTATAAAAGAAGCGTCGGGAGGAGCCGGGCCCAGAGGGCTATCCACCATGCCCAGAACCATTCTCTCTGCCCGGACTCACACACAGGGAAGCTGGCCTGCCATGAGAGCCTCCTCTTAACTCATACTAATGCTTCCTCTCTTGCATTCCCAGAGGGTGAGGGCAAGTTTGGAAAAAATTGAAAATACTGTGACACCTCGTTCAGCTCCACTGGGTGGTCAGAGGGGAGGAGACAAAGTCCAAAGAGTAGCAGAAGAGTAATGCTCAATCAGCCAGCGTTCTGAGAGATAGACGTGAGTTAAAGCACCACCGATCAGCTGAAGAACAGTTTAATCTTTCCTGGCTCCTGGGAGCTTCACTGCCTGGAACAAGGGACTGAATAAATCATTAAACTATGTTCTACATGTAGTAGACTGGACAGTGAACGAGGGCTATACATCAAAGCAGCCTGTCGTAACTGTCTAACTGTTTGACAGTGGAAAACTAACATGCAGTCATTTTACTGAATGTGACAATTTCTATTTCTACTCAAAACATGAAATGTGAAAGTAAGCAACAGCAGAAAATATATAGAAAAGGAAAAAACGGGGCATATGGGGCGTTGCTTTTCTCTTATGCCAGGCCTCAGCTGAATAGCCTCACCTTGCCTGTTTTGAGAGTAAACAGGGCTAGAACAGCGCTGCCATTGAGAGAGAGGAACCCTTTTCTGCCAGAAACCAGAGGGGGAAAAAACAAGGCCATGGACACAGGTGTGGCAAGTACTTCAAACATAAACACAAACTTCCCCACAACTCTGCCACGGGCTTCCAGTAAAGCGTAAAGACACTTCATCAATCACCTGAAATTAAATGTTGTTGTTTCAGAATCACAGCTACTTTCCAGCATCAAACAAATCCATGTTGTTGAGGAGGATATTTTGAGTTTTATTTGTAATATAAATTAAAAAAAATAAGATAAAAAGTATTGTACACAACAAGAGCAAACAGCATTACAACTCTGTAGTTAACTGAATCCTTCATAATAGCATTTTCAACACAACAGGGTACACCTATCTTAAGAACAGTGTACCATATTTTTCAGATTTATAAGCATTTACTGTAAATTCTGTTGTCATGATTTCACTCTTTACTTTATTTTGCTCCATTGACTTTGATACACAAATGGTCTCTTGTGTCAATAAGGCCTCCACTGTGCTGTGCAGCTTTGGTACAGTCAATAAGCCCAGTGATACTCCGATGTTATGTTATCTTCATTAGCATAAGATTAACTGGTCTCAATTTAAAAAAAACATAGGGATACAATACTTGGAATGTTTTTCTATCAATGGATTTGGAATGAATGTTTGCATTTATAACTCAATAATCAACTTGTGAAGCCTGTAGTAAAATGGTATGAAGCAGAGTGAATCCATTTGTACTTCGGTACAAGGGCCTGCACTTCTAAACCCCTCCAAAAGAGGGTGCTGACACAGTGTCATTTGCAGCTGCTAAAACAACAGTTAGAGTCCTGCAGTGCCAGAAGTGCACACAATAGCAGAAACACTTCAATTTTGTGGAGGCCAGCAACAATGATGGTTAAATATACAAGTTCGGTGCACAAGACAAGACAGGAATTCCAGATATGCTGACCACAACTGTAAAAACACACAAATGTAAAAAAAAAAAAAAAACTCAGCTCACATTCCAGCTAATTCAATATTTGTGAAAGAATACTGAAAAGCATAGCCTGCCAGATGCTATTTAGTGTCAGCCAAACCGGGGGGTTGAGTCTGTGGAACGTTCACAGAGAGGTAATGATAGGTCTGCAAGCCACTTTGTGAATTACAGAGGGAAGAGTGAGAGTGCACATTGAGTTCAGACTGTGTCCTCCACCATGTGCTGCTTGTGTGCACCGACACAACAACTTGACCTTATACACTTCTACAGAGAGTCTAAGCCTCTTGTGTGGCGCCTCACCTCGTCGTACTCCTCAGGACAGCCCACAGCTCCATCCCCCGGACTGTAGTTTACATTGTAGAGCTGCGGCTCTGGACCTGCAGATATAAGAGGGAGAAGAAAACTTCAATGTGTGCAGGGTAAACTCTTAAAGTCAAACAGCAGGGGAGGATCAACAAACAAAAGGCTGGAGTGCATGTTGCAGGAGCATCCATGTGCAAACAAACTAGCTTTTTTATAGCTTAAGAGGTCACAGCAGGTTAAGTTAATGGTTTATTCAAATGTATGAAACATGTGACTTCAATTCTACAATCGACATTTAACATTTCAAGGACAGACAAGATTTAATCACCAAATAAGCATCAACATTTTGAAGTGCACAATCTGCAGTAAGCTTTCCAGGAACTGTGAGATGTTTTTTTAAGGATGGGCCAGTGATCTTAGATATTACACTACTTGTGTCCTAGTTTCTGGTTAATTTGTTTAAATGTTAGCTAAAATGTCGAGAAAACACATATAGAAGAGCGGTGAGGTCAGCAGTGTGGCCTTCTGGGTCTGTAAATGACCTTATTATGTATGAGACTTGACAAAGTAAATTGATATATAGTATGAAAAATCTCATTTTATCAGTCACCAGGATACAAACATGAGCTCATTCATAACAATGAAACTTTATCAACAGTATGTGTGTTTAAAGCAGTGCATTCTATACTTTAAGGAACAAAGAGGACTCCACTGTGAACATACTGATGTTTAATAATGGTGAGGGACAACATAATATTTCTGTCCACACTGTATTTGTTTAACCACGCACCAGCACATTTAAGAGCTTGTGTCCTAGCTGCCCTACTTTGGCATATTTACAGTCAGCAATCTAAGCGTGATGTGACCATAAACATTATGTAACATTTAAAGTCTCATTTAAAGGGCTACACGCTGCCATGTAATAAGGGCTATGAGCTAAATAAAACAATAAAAAGGGACAACGAGTGACCATTCAAATTTGTCAATACAACCTGTTTTCAAAGCACCTGCAATGTAACCCGAGAAGTGCAAACAAGACAAAGTCCCATCAGCCACTGCGGCTTCTGTATCTAGTAAACAGAGTCGTGAATAGCACCCTACTGAGAGAATGGAGCACACACAGAGTGCTCCAGTAGACTCCAGAGGGGGTTTGAGCCCTCCAGTCTTACATAACTGCACTGTTCTTGATGACTTGTACACATAGCAGACCATTTAAGAGAAAGGAGTCTGCACCCAAAGGGAGAAGGGAGAAGCTGGCTTCTGTTGGAGCAACACACCTGCAGTCTCTTGGCGTATTGTCAAAATATCAGACGCAAATATTTTCTGTTGTAGTTCCAGACATGCCATAGAAACTACAGGGGCCAAGGCATTTCCATGGCCTGCAGGCCTGTCTTTATTAAAAAATGTATCTAGCCAGTAACAAGCAGTGCAGCAATGAAGCGGAAAAGAAAGTTCAATAAAAGTTTATATTGGAACCTGTTATGAGCTGAAGGAGCAGGGTTTGCACTATGACTACAGTAGAGGTGCTGGCAACTGGCAACCGTGACAGAGAACAAGACATGGACCTAGTTGATCTGAAGGTCAATGTTTTATTTGCAAAGTGTTAAAAAAACTGAACTCCAGCTTTACAAGCAGAGTGGAATTTTGTCAGAAGTGTGTGAGAAGCTGGGAAATTTAAAGTAGAGGTCTGATCTTCACACACTGATGGAAACTGAGATTCATTCCCCACATTGCTGATTACACAGAAACTAGTGGAGAATGGGAGGGAAATTGGAGTAACGGGAACATGGGACGGTGATCCTTGACCAGATTCTGAACCGTGACATAAGGGTTACCTGATATGTGCATGAACAAACCAAGAGCTACTACTTAGACTACATCTACTGTCTATTGACCACATTAACACGGTGGTCAGGGTGGGAAGCTGAAATGTTGGTTTTATAAGGAGAAAGATGTATAGCAGTCCACATTACCCAGAAGCACATTTGATCATCCTATAGTGAAGACATCACAGGAAAATGTTAACAAGTGTCTCAGTTTGCTATGAACTAGAATCAGCCATTAAACTACATTTTGTTGTTGATTTTTACTTTACAGAAAAGCATCGTTTGTTCAGAACAAATTGTCAATAGATGCCTTATGCCAGTACAGGCCGATATGTTTTTCTCTCAATCTGGCTTAACAACACAGCTTTGCAATGAGTGACAGGAAGTGGAAAACAAGGGAGAAAGAGAGAGGACAGTGGCTAAGAGAGAGGACAGTAAATTATTTAAGTGGACTCTGCTAAAAACCTTGTCGCTCTGCCGTTCCCGCTTTGAAACCTTGCCAGTAACCCCATGTGTGTGTGCATCTCATGCTTTCCAGTGCATGACTTATTAATGCCCGGAGTAACCCGAGCTGTGCAACCCAGAAAGCCGAGAGAAAAGTACAACTAATCAATAGGCAGGGTGGACTGAGGATTTAGGCGCCTTACTGCTGTGACATCACCTTGACCTGTGCGTCATGTCAAGACCACTGAAATGTTGTGTAAGCTGCTGAAGAGCTGAAAGTCTTTATAATGATGTCATTGTTTCAATCCATCATAAAGAAAAAAAAGGAGATACTGAATATGTCACCACAACCTACAGCAGGCTTTAAAAGTGGAGCAGGAGGGCAGCACAACGGTTTAAGTGAGAATAACAGTCCAGTTACAAAGAATTTGGGTCCGCCTTAAAAATCTTTCACCTCAGCTGAGCGATGAATGTGAAACATACTGTGTTGACTACAATATTTGGCACCGTGGGGAATTCTGAGAGATGGAGCCAGATGCTCGAGACTCAATGTAAGTACAGGAATTTGACGCTGAGGCAATTTGTTTGGGTTTTTTTTAACAGGAGAATTAGGTTAATGACAAGTTAGCCAAAATGACCGGTGGATAAAAAACAAGATCAGAAATAGATTAGAAAAGGAGTCTGCCATGCATGTATCAAAGCTTTCTATTGTTGACCCAGGTATCAATATGTCTGATAGAAATGGGGACAAAAAGTTGGCCAGAATATTTTTAGAATCTAGGTTTTGTAAATGATTACATGTAGAACCCCCAAGAGACAGACGTCCACAAAAAGAGGTAAAGAGTTTAAAGGATAGGATAGGATAGGATAGGATAATACTTTTTTGATCCCCAGAGGGGAAATTCGGGCATTGCAGCAGCAAGACAAAGGGAAAACAAAGTCAAGTTTTGTTTAATAGATGGCATAGCAGGTCTTATATAAAAGATTAAAATCACAAGCGTGTTAACAAAGTGCCTCTAACAACTCACCTCCATTGCTAATGGCAGAGATTCCTCGGTGGAAGTCCTCAAAGCTGATCACTCCGAGGCCACTGGGATCCAAAAACTTGGTCAAATCCTTCACCTGAAAGACAAATGTAACACAACATTCAAATCTAATTTCATCAAGGAAACACATGAAAACATGTCTGGGTGCTTCAAGATGACATCATTAGTGATGAAGGGGGAACTTTTGCACACATGTGGGCTAACAACTAGACTGTGATGTTTGGATACAATGGTACAGCACACTGAGCCTGAACTACTACATCTGAACTCTAGTTACTTTGAACTACCACAAACTCAACTTTGAGGTCATTTGACTCACATGACAGTTTTATGTAAAGATATTTTGTTTACAGGAGCAAAAAAAAGTCACCAATAAAAAACAACTCCAGAGGGGAATCTTGCAGACAAAGCAAATGTGAGTTTACAAGTGTACAAAGGGTACATTCATTATTGTCTTTGATATGACAAAGAAGAAGAAAATGTTACTCAAAGCTTTACAGGTGCAGACAAAGTGTTCTCGCCACACAGACACTTTTTGAATGAATAGATTAGGTGTGTGGTGTGGAATCTTTAAAAATATCATCTTACATTCATCTTCAGGATTCATAAAATACAAAGGCGAGTTACCCTACAACAGAAAGGTTTTCATTCTAAAAATGCCAAAAATGCATGCACGTCTATGACATGAAGCACTTGATCCTACTGTGCACAGAAATGTTGCTGCAAGTGTTAAACAGGTTACGTAAGTGCAGCTGCATGCTGTATATTCCTACAGTCGGTAACCTGGCAACAGGAGGATGTGTGATTCTGTAACAACAGGACCTCCGAGAATAAAAACACAACAGTGCACATTGGATCTGCTAAAAACTGACTGATTTCTATAGTTTGTTCAAATCTAGTCTGATCTGTTCTGAGAGCCTTCACTTAAATTCCTGGCACATTGGCCCAGTTAAAGCTTTCAAATCTACTGTACTTAACTAGTTTCCAAGGACCTGCAAACTTTAGATGGTGGCTTTTCAGAGGCGCCACGCAATTAAAATCTATTTACACAAATAATAGACTAAGGCAAATGTCAACCATCACACTAATTGACTGAACCCGTTATTACAGTGTAATTTCAGGCGTGTATCACTGACAAAATTAGCTGGGAGGGATCCTGAGAGTATGTTGGCTGAGGTTTCTGTGGCCTCAGCTCAATATTCCTCAAGAAAGTGAGCGCACAATGTGAACATGGTCATTTTACGGGGACTTTTCGTTCTGTGTGTGGCTTCTTTTTTATATCGGTTACACATGAAAACAAGCTGATCTGCTTAGCAATGCTGAGCTGTGAGTCAAGAGGCTGAGAAGGCTGAAACTGCTAATAAACCTGAGTAGCTTATGATCTGCGTTTGGTGAATTAAAGCCAGCTGTACTTGGGGAGAGGAGGGGAGAAGGCTCATCACCCTCAATGGTGGTTAACACAGCAGTGCTAAGTTTAGGTTCATCCCACGCCTACCTCCTCTGCGATGCTTTCCATGAACTAAATTTGCCTGGTAGGTTGAAGAAGAGTTGGTAAAGATTGAACTCTGAATGATCAAAGCTGTTGAATTTTTTTTTTCTGTGGTTTGTAGGAGGCGTTTGAATACAGTGTTAATTTTCCTGTTTCACATTTGAGCATGATCGCTCACATGTTCCATGCAGCTCTGCAGAAACACCTCTGCTGCTGGGCGAGGTGAGAAAACTGTGGGGAATTAACCATGAGTGTCTGTGGCCCTAACAACATTTTTACATAACTATTATAATAAGTGGTGGATTACTCTTGGTCATTACATTTGCAGTGAGAGGATGGAACAATGTATAACAATAAGCGACCGCTGAACAGGCTTGATTTAACACGGACAGATAAAGCAACCAGAGCAATATAAATGCACTACACTGAGGAAGCTATCCATGGCCTACATCAGAGTTGTTAAGCTTCTGCAGCAGTGCCAGGCCCCTCAGGTCTTGTGAGTAGAGTCTGTTAGCTATTCCTAGGTCTAACCTAAAACATAAAAAAGATGAATGGGATTTCATTTCAGTTGTGGTTTGTCCCAACTGGAAATTAGTTTTTTCATTTGAATGAATGTTGTTGGGAAAACTTTTTTCCCTTTTTAGAATTTTTTCAGCTGAATTTGATTTGGCTGATCAATATGAAGATTTTCTACATCTACAATTACCCTTAACACACAGTATTATCATTTTGGAGTAGAAATTTAAAGACTGTCAGGCGAGTTCTTTCGTAGTGTTTCAAATTATCATATATTAATAATAATATTATAATATTTCAAGCAAAGCAAAAAGCAATGAATCAAGCAAACTAATCAGCTAACATTAGCAGCAGCTCAGTTCGCAGCCCCCCGAACAAAGCCCTGATGTAAGACCATCATGGACAGACAGATTTTTTTTTTACTGCTTTATTCAGTCTTTTACCAATCTTAGTAACCTCATCTGTTTTCTAAATAAGACATCTGTGGATAACTCTTGGTGGAAATCTTGTAAATAATCGACACTGTGGGAGAATTAACATAAAACCAGTTGAGCAACAAGAAATACGCAAGTGGCCGCTCAGCTTGCAGCCCCTTCCGACGTCTGGTGTCTGTCAAAGAGTGTTGGAGAAACACAGATTTTTAACATCAAACTTCTTCCTCCAGTGTTGTTAATCATAAGTTATGTTTGTTTTAGAGGAGGAGACCGGGGAATAATAAAGCCCTCAGTAAACAAACATACAGCTAGTGTAGCTTTATAACTTGGTTGGGTAAATGAACAGCTTTGCTCTGGGTGCAACGACGCAGCTTAAAAACTAAAGTGCAGACATTCAACATATTCATGCACATCTTTTTCATACTGAACTTTTAAATTTTTTAAAACTATTTCTAGCTTTTAAACATGTGCTAATAATTCTAGCCCTCGTTTTAAAAAAGTAATTCAAAGTATTGTCTTTAATATTTTATGTTATGTAATCATTTGCATTGTTACATGTAACCAGCACAGCCTTGAGAGACAGCGGTAGGGCAGATAACGACCAAATTCAAACGAAGCCCTGTCAGGCTCTGTGGTTTTTCTGTCTCCTCTATTTGTGTCTAATCAGTGCCGGGGCACGCCTGACCGCCTCCACAAAGTCTGCTGCTGTGAATAACCCCATAGAGAAGAATACCCTTTGGTACGAGACTTTCCTGGAGGGGATTTCATGATCGCTTCTAAACAAAACCCTGATCATGTGCCTAGCGGGTTGGCATAAGATGACTTAAAAAAAGGGAGAATGATCTTTGGACATAAAACATTAACACACACAAAAGTGAACTCAAGAGAGGGGACGTTTTAGGGCATGGGACATTCCATTGTGGATTAGAGGGGCAGCACATAAAAGCAGCGGGTGAGGGGAGGGATACTGGCTAAAGTAGGGTTTGGACGGTCAACTGATGACAGAGACACAGCCACAATAGAGTCCGGTGAGGCTTTTGTGTAGAATCAGGGTCAAAACCAGAAAGGGAAACCAGTGATTGGTGGTTAGCGAGATCTTTTGAACAGAATTTCTAGATGACAAGTGCCTGCTGGCTATTTTGATACATTTTATTTTCAAGAAGGTAGAGTAGTACCTTAATAAAAGCAGGTCAGCATTAACTTCTCACAATGTTCTGAACAGTAGAGTAAAATACAAAAGGTTTAGACTTCCATCTGAAACTTGTTCTGTTGTAAAAGATGCCCCCCCCCTTCAAGAAAATAGTAGTGGCAGCCCTTTAATTACCATGCAAAGCTGGTCTTCATAGGGAACATGGCTAATTTAATTCAAAATGACTAAACATTTGTTTGCCCTTTAAAGAAGTCCAAAAGTTGACATTCAACAGCCTGCATTTTGTTTTCTGCAATACATTAAATGTCATCAAACATTATATCATAAAGCTGGTATTAAAACAACACACAATGAAGTGTGTGTACGAACACTGTTGCTATCATATCTGGGAAATATTCTGGAAGCAACATTTGCATGCCAAGTATACAGCTAAGCATACAAGCTCCAACTGATCATGCATGCAAATACCTCATGAATACCTTCCTACTGTCTCTTGACAGGTCGCCAGGATGTTTGATGACTAGTTCAGGATAATACACATGTTGGCCTGCTTATAGCCCACAATGTTTTATTTGACAATTCAAGCACACATACAAAATCCCAATAAAGACTGGCTGGTCTCATAGTCTTGCAGAATTGTGTAAAATAATATGTAAAACTTGAAGAGACAATAAAAAAAATGACATAAAATGAAACAATTGTGTTTTTTAGGGATGCCTTTGTCAAGTATGACCTAATTGCTCATTGTTCTGTTTAACCAGCCTCTGAAATACTTGTGTTACCAACATGGTTTACAGTAGAATTGCACTAATCTGAGCCGCCCAGGCATGGAGGTTATTCAAACCACTTTTATCTCCAGAAACACAAGGACATATCAGGGCAAAGCTTATTCAAATACAAAAAGCACACACATTTCAATCCGATATGAGAAGAGTGGGCCATTAGCTACCTCAGCCAAGAGACAATCAGCACTCATAAAGCGGCCTACAGCAGCCTTGACTTTCCCACAGATCCTTGAGTTTAGTTTATGAATGCAAATCCACTTAAAGGTTACATCCATTATGTAACATTCCCCAAATTCTGAAGATAAGTCTGTCTGTTGCCTGCTTACCTGTTGTAAATGTGCGTAAAATGTTGCCAAAACTTATTTCTCAATATTTCTCTCTGATCACAAAAAAAGGAGTTTCTTGTAAAGGCACAAATGAGCTCCTGCAGATCCTGGAAACAAGATATTTGAAGGCTGAACACCAAGACGGGCGCAAAACTATTAAATTTGCACAATTGAGTAAGAGGTCCAAGGAAAACCTTTAAGGAACAGACATCCAAAAGAAACTGTTGGAAAGTGTAAGAGGAGAACTCCACCAGATACCAAAGAGGACAGAACAACATTGAAGCAGACCACACCTATTAAATAAATCAACTCCCAGTGTCATGTAAATTTATCACCTTTAGCCCTGCCTAGTACAACAACAGGTGAAAAGAAGACTTAAATTAAACTAATGTGGTTACATTTCGCCCTTTCTGCCCTTAAACACAAGGTCGAGGGCCATTTAGTGGAAGGCCCCCAAAACCCATGGAGTCCCTCTGACTCAGGAAAATACATTTTACTCCTAATCCTTCACTGTTCCCTGCCTGGGAATCCACAGATACTAACGGCCAGACAGAGGACAGATTGGGGGCAATAGAGGCGCTTTGAACAGGGAGTGAAGGGATTAAACAGCATTAGTGAGCCTGCATCACTCTGCGTGAGTGCTGAGTACCAACAAGTTCCCATTCTCACCAAACCCAATTTTAAAAGTCTAACAGAAAGAGTTTCAATCAAACTGGGAAATATGTAAAGCTAAATCAACTTAACCAACTAAATGACACAAGATTTATAGAGATGATCATAAATAGAGGCCAGGAAATGAGTTGAAAAGACATCTTATGTATTCTCATTTGGCCACATTTGACTGTATACTTCAGTTAATGTTCTTCTTAGATTACATCTTGGTTTGTTGTATCCACCCTCTTACTGTTATTTGCAAATGTGATCACTTTTTTACCTGCTCTTTTGTAATCTTAAAAGACAAAGAGTAAGGTATTTTACCTGCTTTTTGTTAAGTATCTCGAGATAACACTTGTTATGAGTTGATGCTACAAATAAAAATCGATGATTGATTGACTGATTGATAACTTGCTTAAGCTCAGTTCTTGGAAACTTTAGGAGGGAAGACGTACAGATAAGCACATCAGACAGGAAAAGAAACTGATGTAATTTCCACTCAAACGTTATTCAGACCAAAACAAAGAAGAAACCAAAACCTAAAACATCAAAACAGTACTCAAAGGGTAACCTAGATAGCAGTTTAAACTTTACACATCGAAAAAAAACAATGAGAAATTCTGATGAGCCCATCAATTACATTTTAATCAATTGAAGTCACTCACATCTGTATGAATTGTTCCTTATTCAATTTCTTGCTAGAAATTGGATAACTTTTTGCATAATGTGCTATGCCTGTAGCACAACACCATATGCAACAAATGGGTGATGGTCATGGGTGGAGAGAGACAGACGCATCAGCCATTTCACAGGAGATTATCCCTAAACCACGGGATATGCAAATGATGAAGATGGGTGTTTGTCATTTGACATATGGAGGACTGCCAGGCCTGACAGAATTCATTACAGCCAATATGGTTAGCTGGACTTATCTCTAAATCCCAGCTCTACCACACTCACAAAATGTAGATGACAAACTAATCCAGGCACAGTTTAAAGATGCTGTGGTATTAGCCAAATCTATCACACCCAAAGGCAGGAAATGCATTAACTAGCAGCTGAAGAGACTATATTTGGTAATTTAAATACACATTGATTTAAAACTAATGTGTCCAAATTAGATCTTTTTAACAAGTAGAACTAGGGACAGCAAAGTGAAGTCAGCCAGATGGATTTCAGCTGATTGAATTATGCAGGCTTTTTGCACAGAACCCTCAGAGGTTCAGCAGAAAATCAATAATAAATCATTTACATTTATGGAGCTTTATATAGTTTTACACAGAACTTTACTCAGCATGCATTACCAAGTAGCTGCAAGCTCAAACCAAGGCATTAAAAAGGAAAAATAAGGCGTCTCACCTGATCGGCGCCATAGGCAGCAGCAAACTCCATAAACTCCTCAATTCGAACAAAGCCATCTCCATCTTGGTCCAAAGCATCGAACACAGCTTTTAGCGGGGAGACCTGTTCCTCCCTCGAGTTCACAGCTGAGACCATCGGCAGTGAGTCATCTCCCACCATCTTAGAGAGGGAAATCGTCTCCACCGTTTGCTCACTAGTCCACCCCCCTTCCCGAGAAGAAGAGTGTAAGTCCTGAACTGAAAAACCAAAAGAAGCCACATCATGACAGTCTGGCCCTTCGAGCTGGTTAGTGTCTGTCAACCGCTCCTCTTCCCTCTGTTCTGGTGTCGGATCGGGATCACTTCCACCCTGTAAGCCATCAAGTGGATTCAAGTCCCAAGTGTCCTCATTGTGGACCTCATCAACAGTCAAGCACGGGTCCAAAGCCATCGTCTCATTCCCCTGAGCACAAACTTTTTCTTCCATCAAATCCTTAGACTCACTTTCCACAGAAAAACTCTCACTGGTGAAATCACCCTGTGTGAAAGCATCTTCAGCCTGAGGCAAAGTCAGTGATGAACCCAGAGCACATGAGTCATTCTCCCTTTGTTGCTGTGAAGTCAGATCAATAATTTTGGCAGTTCCTTCATGTTCCACCTGTGAATCCTCTGGTGATAAATGTAAAGGCTCACCTGTGCAGATAACAGAAGGAGGACCGACAGGGCACAGACTCACATTTCCTTCACATTCTGGCACCTCTAAATCCAACAAAGGCACAGATCCCTGTAAAGACTCCAGTGGTGTGCTGATGTTGTTATGCGGGAGGCAGCTCTCAGGAAAACCTTGGAGAGTAGTGCTACAGGTAATAGGCAGATCAGTCACTTGATCGGGGCATAAACCTTTGTCTCCAGTTTCAGGTGACAAAGTCTCCCTGCTCTGCGAGGGAGGGGGACATGCCTGCTCCTCTGGTGAAAGGTGTACCAGCTCCTCACTTACAACCTGTGGGTTCGACTCACCTGAGGACTCAGGGGGGAGATATGAGAGTTCATTTGAGAGGAGGTCTACCAACAAAAATGTATCCACTGGATTTGTATCAGAAGTCTTTGATGGAATGACCGGATCCTCCTGCGTTAGGCCGAGTTCCTCACTGACAGAGTTATCTCTAACCATATCAGTGAGTTGGGGAGAAAATAGCCATTTCAAAGTTTCACTTGGTCCATCAGTTTTGTCTGTAAAGGAAAATCCATCTAGTTGAGTGCTAAGGAAGGATGCTTGAGAAACAGTTGATTTGTGTCCTTCAAAATGAAAATTTCCACAAGAAAAATCAGAGATGTTTATAAGTTCGTCCAATTCTGGTGGCTTCCCTCCTTCACTTTGAGAGGACGTTTGATCCTGGTCCCCTTTCCTGAAACCCAAACTTGTCTGGCCACTCTTGTTTGGGCAGAGCACACCTCCATTGTCTGAATCGTCCAGTGTGTTAAATCCTAGAGGAAATGGCTGTTCTGACTCCCACTGTGTGTGCCCCAAAGGGCCAGACACAACTGTTGCCTCCATTTAAATGAGCTACTCAACTTTTGCGGACTTGAGAAAGCTAGTGACGTTTTATCTCACGGCTGTCGTCAATATGCAATTGTTTAATTTTAATGCCATATTTTAATTGGCCCTGTGTGTCCTTGCTGAAGTCTTGAATTGATGCATTTTTGAGCACGGACATTTAAAAGATGCCTGCAGGTTTACCCATTTCAAACATCATGTTAGAGATAAAAAAAAAGCTGTGGTAGGTTTAAGACTATTTGTAAACCAAACCAGTCAGGAAACTGTTTTTTAAACAGCTTTAGTGGTTGCCTTCCACATCGCGACCAAAACGTTACCTTAATTCAAAATGCATATTGATCTCGTACCTGAACCGACTGGCTTACTGGTTTAAATGTGTTTTACTGGTTTAAATGTGTTTTACTGGTTTAAATGTGTTTTCACTTACTATGTCAGCCATGGTAAGCCCACTCTATGTTGTTGCCCAATGTGTCAGCTTCAGTAAATCCACCATCGACATCCTTTAGCTCGGCTTGAAAGCTTAAATATGACCGAAATAAGAGTCTTCAGACTCAACAGGCATTACCTACACATGACTCCACTTAAAACTGCAAAAATTAACACGTTATGTCACGACTGTTTGTCAACATTAGCTTTTCTTGGCCGATTATCTGATCCTATCCACACCAGGCTAATTTTATGAGATGCCGAAAATGGCAATGAAAAGGCGACGTGGTTACCAAACCTCTAGCTTTAACAATACACACCTCATTATGGGGTGGTTTACTTAATAAAACACCGGCTGTCAAACCCTCCTAATGATTTTTGGTTAACTCCTCCTTCGAGCATCCCACTCCTTCCTGTGCCAGGCAGGATGCTAACTGACTAGCTAGCGGAATTAGCCTATTAGCTAGCTTACACACCAAACAGCACAGCCTATATCTCTCGCCACTGTGTTAAATAAAATATTAGCTTTAAAGATAAACTGTCTGAGATGTGAATACTAAAACTGTCGCCTATGTGATAGTCCGAGACGAGTCTTCATTTCCAGCTTCAATCCACCTGTGTCACTAAGAAGCCAGGCCAGGCGAAGTGACGACACGAAACTCGTCTTTTCCTCTTCAAATCCCTCCGTTATTAACGTCTCAAAAAACACATCCGCCACAGCGCTCCTTGTCGGAACCAATTGTGAAACGAAAACGGCGATGAATAGTGTCAAAAAAGCTCCATCATTTGGCAGTCAGTACATTGATGTTGATCACAGACACCGAAAGCTCTCGCATCAGCATCAGCAATGTCCCCATCCTCCTCCACCTCCTCCTCCAGCCGCATACACACCACTGACGTTTCACGCAAGCGTACAAAACACCCCGCAGTATCACTGGCTTCATAGCAGACATCAGTTGGTACCTGGCTGGTACCTTGTGATTTGTTCACGTGCATAAAAGCATGTCTCATACACATTTCCCGCACTCTTACACTGTGATGTGATATTATGGTAAAGTAAGCACACAAAGGTTTCTGTTCAGCGAGGAGCTTTAAACTGTCTTTTTCACAGACGCTTCAGCGGGATTTTATTCATTAATGTCACATTCCAGCGCTGATATAAAATGAAATGTTATATAAAAACTAATATGACAACTTGAGAATTCAAGTGGATAGAGGTTTGTTATTTGGATAGTAGTCTAAAGATTATTGCAAAATATAGTTGTGGCGCCCTCATGCGTTTCACAGTGACATTTCTTTTACTTCAGGTTTGCTAAATTATTCTCCCTTAGAACAGATTTGACTCTCTCCAAAGATAGTTTTATGTATGTGATTGAGCCTAAAAAAATTCAAAGCAACAATATTTTGACCAAAAAGAGCCAGGAGAGAAAACGCTGACATTTTAAATATAAGAAATATGATTTAATTTGTCTGCCTTTTTTCAATCTCCATAGGAATCCTCATTTGTATCTATTTTCATAAAACCAATCTGCTCTTTCCTGCAGATACACTCCAAGAACCAAAAAACAGACAAATGAGTTGGAGTATTAAATGCAAACAGTAGTCAAGAAACGTTTATTACCTGACAAATATGACTCTAATACAAAACTACAAAATAAATGAGAGTTACTGGAAAATCAAATTTAATGGCATATGATAGACAGGACTGTACATGGTATGCATGATATTACACAGAAAATTAAAGGGTGACCTATAATCCCTGACTTGATATAGACTTTAAACATTGGAAAGAGTGTAAAATATATAATACAGTAAATTGTTAGGTGTAACTGTACATCTAGTATTCATTACTTCAGACACTTTTGTATCCAGACTTTACTTATCTCTTTTCTTTTCAGCTGACCAATAACCTGGAAGAAAATAGGAGAAACAAGTGAATAAATATGGGTTATAATGAATTAAACAGTCTCTTTCAGTACAAATCACATTCTCAGTCATACTGTTTCTCCAGACGGACTTCAAACTTGACCTCCTCCTACACACCTTGGTCAGGAGGAGGACAGGAGAGCCCCTGTTCAGAGTTTAGATTTAGAGGAGGCAATACCCAACAGCATGGAGACGTCATTGGGTGAGGTCAGCCATGCCCCGCCGTCAGCAACCAGGATGGCTCCGGTCACATAGGAGGAGGCTCGACTGGCCAAGAAGAGAACGCTGTGAGCCATCTCTGTCTTGTTGCCTGCTCGCTGCAGAGGAATGGAATGGAACGCACCAGCAGCCTCTCCTCTTGGACCACCTGAGTGATTAAAGAAAACAAAATACTTCAACAACCCCCTTCTTACGGATTAGAATTTAAACTATTAAATAACACATTTTAACTGAAATTACATCTTTTAGCCATCCATTGACTTTACTGTTCCACAACCATTTTCAATTTGTTGTCTATTTCTTCTACTTATCCAATGTTTGGGTTCACTACATCACTGTTTGATGTACTTTTTGCTTACATTTCTACAGAGCCCCTCAAGACTCAGGTAAGAATAAGTAAAAAGCTGTCAATCCTCACCAACAGATTTTATATTTCTGAGTAGTTACAAACTGTGGGCACAATTGACAAAACTGCACCCAAAGTGTGCAAATCCATGGGCACTGATATTAAACTTTGTGGATTTAGAAACCATGAGTACAGTTTTAGAAACTGTTTTTTTTTTAAATTGTATTACCTGAGCCTTCAGGGTACTTGTACTCGACCACTTCAACTATATTTTGACAACATTTATTAAATAATTCAACTTTTATTTCAAAATGTTTAACACTTTTTTTTTTAACTTTCCTTCACTACCACTATCTAATATTTTAACGGTTTAATCAAAACTTATTTAAAAACACTTTACATAGCAGCCTCTGCCATGAGTGTGTGTGCGTGGTGCTAATGGATGAATGTGACATGCAGTGCAAAAAAAGCACTACAAGCTCAAGTCCATGTACCATTAAACAGTTTCAAACATTTGGTCACTATACATCAAAATGTGATGTGAAGGGAAGACTATCAAAGAAATCTGAGTGTAGAAAAAGATGCGTTCATATGATTTGTTGTTTATCAACAAGCATAACAGTTTCTGAAAGGTTTCTGTATAATGTGAAATCTGCTGAAAGAAATGCATTTTTTATATATTGTTGCTATGAGTGACATAGCAAACTATACTTTAAATCCAGTTTAACTCCCGGGGGGTCACAGTGCCACCTAGTGGTCAGCCCAACAAACAAGCTAACAATAATGTTCTCCAACAGACTTTGTGTTAAATGTATAGACAACATTTGCCAGTTTGTCAATAAGGGTGCAAGACCTTACCCAGCCTACGGAAACCCTCAGTGCCAGAGATAGGACCTGGAGCCATAGTATTGACTCTAACTCCACTGGGCCCCCACTCCACAGCAAGGTGCTTCGTCATTGCGTCTGGTGAAAACAGAAACAACATTGTTTTATTCGATTCTCATTTTCTCTTTTATCATTGCACATTAAAAAATCTCTTACCATTTGCAGCCTTAGCAGAGCCAGCATGCACCTGGAGGGCCTGTCCTTTGTATCCAAGCGTTGCAGATATATTGACTATGTTGCCTCCATGACTCTACACACAAAAACACGGGGGAGGCTTAAAATCAGGGCGATAGGAAAATCCTTTTCATAGAACCGAGGGATAGGTTTTGATACAGTTAAGAGATGACGAGGCATTATGTCATTTGTGATCTTCACTGTCCTCTTACGGTGATCAGAGGGAATAGAAGAGCGTGAAACTTATTGAACAGAACCAATCAATAACTAACATTTATGTCATCATTTTTGTGCTAAGCTATAATAAACATCATACTCATAATGCTCCTTCCTTTAACTCTGATAGAAAATATACTCTACCTGGAACCACTTCTCATAAACCACCTTACTGGTGTTGAATGTTCCCATAGTGTCTATCTCCATCACTGTCTTGAAAGCATTGAAGGAGAGAGCAGAAGCCGGGCAGAGAAAGTTTCCAGCAGCATCTATCAACAACAACAAAAAGAAAACTCAATCAATCAATCAATTTTTATTTGTATAGCATCAACTCATAACAAGTATTATCTGGAGACACTTTACAAAAAGCAGGTAAAAGACCTTACTCATTGTTATGTTACAAAAAGCAGGTAAAAGACCTTACTTATTGTTATGTTACAAAAAGCAGGTAAAAGACCTTACTCATTGTTATGTTACAAAAAGCAGGTAAAAGACCTTACTTATTGTTATGTTACAAAAAGCAGGTAAAAGACCTTACTCATTGTTATGTTACAAAAAGCAGGTAAAAGACCTTACTTATTGTTATGTTACAAAAAGCAGGTAAAAGACCTTACTTATTGTTATGTTACAAAAAGCAGGTAAAAGACCTTACTTATTGTTATGTTATGTGTTGTTCTGGCAGGCCGTCAACCAAGGATCTCGAGGAGCCTAAGAGAACTCAAGAGCTCCCAGGAAAAAAAGGTGGTCAAACTGACTTTGATCAAAGGCCAGATGTTTGTACTCTGCTTTACGGAATGTTTTAAAAATGCATTATTAAATCAGAAATGTGTTCAGCAGCCTGAGCAGTTATGTAATACAGATCATCTTGCAAAGAAAAGTGCACTCAGTTTTGATAACTACAGTAATAATCTTGTAATGATGCAACAGTGTGTAAAAGGGACGAGGGGGCAAAGATAAAAGATAAGAATAGATGCAGTATCAGAGAAGTTAAAAATTAAACTGAAACCTTTCACACATAACCTTTGTTTACAGTGCAGAAAGGCTCATTCTCCCTTTATACATACATATATATTTACACCTGTTGACAGGTTGCATGGTGTAATAAAATAGTGTAAGGATGACTTGGCCTGTGCATCACAGCTCAGACACAGACTTATTTTAGTTGTGTTTTCAACAGGACACATACTGTTAACGAGGATGTCGATGCGGCCCAACTCTTTCAGTGTCTCATCCACAGCGGCTGTGATGCTCTCAGGCTGCCTCACATCAATACACAGAGGAAGACAGCGGCGCCCTGTCGCAGCACACAGCTTTTGAGCTGCCTAGAAAGACAAACAATCAAATCAAATGAGGCAAACATAATAATAATATATACTGTAGGAATGACATTATCTAGATTATCTAAGATTGTGAAAATGGTATGAAATGAAAAACCTCTTTAAGCTTGTCCAAGTTCCTGCTTGCAATCACTGTATCACAGCCATGCCTGACAGAAAAGAAATACAATAATGTAAAAAAGAAAATAGAGTATATATTTCTAAAGATTGCCTGCTTGAGTCTGACAGAGAGTCAAGGTGAGGGTCACAAGAAAGTCAAAATGGTAAAAAATCTGAAACACCATAACAAGTGTCTCTACTTGTTTTAATAAAAGATAAACTATTTCTGCCATTAGTGAATTATTAAACTATTTCTAATTTGTCACACAAGCAAAACTATGAAAGTCTTAAAGACAGATAATACAAGCAGAAGGTTTAAAGTACACCATACTATCACTTACAGTCTCACTTGCACATTTTACTCTTGAAGTAAAAAGGAATGCTCCTGAAAAAGCATTGGTTTAACGTATTACAGGTGTATTCTTTTTTTAAAGCCATATATTATAATATCTGTGGATGTGAGAGGAGTGAAAATAGACTACATATTGGTTTTTTTCTGCAAGAACTGTAGCAGGAAATCTTCCCACCTCATGAAGATTTCAGCTATCCTGAGTCCAATTCCAGATCCACCACCTGTGATAAAAGCAACCTGATCTCTGGAAAAAAAACAAGAAAAAAAAACATTTCCAGTAAACAATAATATGCAAGGGCATCACATTTAAAAGCACATGTTTTCATGCCTACTTGAGTAGATCTGGACTGTAGATGTGTGTGTAGGAAGTTAGGCAGTCATCTGAACCAACATCTTCAGGAAGCATCTGTCCTTTTTCCTGCGGCTCGGCCATGCTGGTAAATAAAATGTGTCAAAAAGATGCAATCAGACTGGAATCACAAAAATCACAATTAATGTGAAATGATGACATGTCTGTAAATGCAGAGGCTGATGATAAAATGATTTTAAAAACCCATA